>NW_026652285.1:38424481-38488298 GCF_009828535.3 Hylobates moloch
ATACCATTTGACCCAGCCATCCCATTACTGGGTATATACCCAAAGGAGTATAAATCATGCTGCTATAAAGACACATGCACACGTATGTTTATTGCGGCACTATTCACAATAGCAAAGACTTGGAACCAACCCAAATGTCCAACAACGATAGACTGGATTAAGAAAATGTGGCACATATAAACCATGGAATACTATGCAGCCATAAAAAATGATGAGTTCGTGTCCTTTGTAGGGACATGGATGAAACTGGAAAACATCATTCTCAGTAAACTATCACAAGGACAAAAAACCAAACACCGCATGTTCTCACTCATGGGTGGGAATTGAACAATGAGAACTCATGGACACGGGAGGGGGACGGTACATTCCCGGGGCTGGTGGTGGGGTGGGGGGTGGGAGGGGCGGGGACAGCATTAGGAGATATACCTAATGCTAAATGACGAGCTAATGGGTGCAGGAATCAACATGGCACATGGATACATATGTAACAAACCTGCACATTATGCACATGTACCCTAAAACCTAAAGTATAATAAAATAAAATAAAATAAAATAAAATAAAATAAAATAAATAAATAAATAAATAAATAAATAAAGAAAAATACTGATAAGGAAAAAATCTCATAACATTTTAAAACATTATCCCACTACTTAGGGAGCAAATGTCTTGTAATACATTTTATAACTGTTTATGGTATGCTATTGTGTGGAAATATTATAGTTAAACACCACTGAACAAGTCCAACACCTTCATTCTCTAATGAGTTAGTTGGGACCCTAAGAGATAAGATAGAGTGATTCTCCCGATACTTCTCCATTTATTCTGTATTGCCTTTTCTCCCCTCCATTGCACCAAATTTTCCAAGAGGTGTGTCCAGATAGCTGTCTACTGGGTCAATTAAAGGCAAAATAATGAAATCAATAAAACAAATATGACTGGCCTTCCCAGTTCATATACCCTCTGTCCCTCCCTTTGCTTTTCTGTTTATACCAGATATTTGATACCCTCAAATTTCAACACATACCTCTCTCCCAATCAAACTATTTTCAAAACATTACTCTACAATTAATAAAATCTTACAATGCAATATGTTGCTTCAAACTAGAACATTTTCATAAACATTTTGCATTCCAAAAATTCAAATAAAATATCCTGACCTGGCTCAAATTTGAAGTCAGTGCCAAAAAATTTACTGCAGCACTACAATTTTTGTGCTGCTGTCATACCTGGGAGATATTGTGGGTTCAGTTCCAGACCACCACACTAAAGTGAGCTACATGAACCTTTTGATTTCCCAGTGCACACAAAAGTTATGTACCTAATATGCTATCGTCTGTTAAATGTACAATCACATTATATTTAAGAAACAATTTAAGTACCTCAATTAAAATACTGTATTGCTAAAAACAAAAGCTACCTATCATCTAATCTTCAGTGAGTCATAATGTTTTTGCTCGTGGAGGGTCTTGTCTGCAGGTTGATGCCTGCTGACTGGTTAGAGTGGTGGTTGCTGAAGGTTCTGGTGTCTGTGACAAATTCTTAAGTAATAAAACAATGAAGTTTGTGTCACTTATTGACTCTTTCATGAAAGATTTGTCTATCGTATGTGAAGCTGTTTGATAGCATTTTCATTCACAGTGGAACTTCTTTCAGAGCTGGAGTCAATATTCTCAAACACTGCTGCTGCTTTATCAACAAGGTTTATGTAATATTTGAAATTTTTTTGTTGTCTTTTCAACAGTGTTCACAGCATCTTCACCAGGAGTATACCACTTCCTTTTCTCATGCATAAGAAGCAAGTCCTCATCTAAGTTTTATTATGAGATTGCAGCAGTTCAGTCAGATATTCAGACTTCACTTTTAATTCTAGTTCTCTTGCTATTTCCACCTCATCTGCAGTTACTTTCTCCACTGAAGTCTTGAATCTCTCAAAGCTATCCATGAGGGTTGGAATCAACTTGTTTCAACCCCTTAATAGTGTTGATATTTTGACTTCCTCTCATGAATCATGAATGTTCTTCATGGCATCTGGAATGGTGAACCCTACCCAGAAGGTTTTCAATTTACTTTGCCAGATCCATCAGAGGAGTCACTATCTATGGCAGCTATAGCCTCATAAAATGTATTCTTAAAGTGTCAGTCATAGAAAATCAAAATTAATCCTTGATCCATAAACTACAGAATGGATATTGTGTTAGCAGGCATAAAAACAACATTAATCTCCATGTATATTTTCATTAGAGCTGTTGGTGACCAGGTGCATTGTCAATAGCAGTAATATTTTGAAAGGATAGATCTGGACAGTGGACTTAAAATATTCACTAAACCATGCTGTAAGCAGATGTGCTGCCATACTGGCTTTGTTTTTTCATTTACAGAGCACAGGCACTGTAGATATAGCATAATTCTTAAAGGCCCTAGGATTTTCAGAATGGTCAATAAGCATTGGCTTCAACTTAAAGTCACCAGCTGCATAAGCCCCTAGCAAGAGAGCTTGTCTTTTGACGCTTTGAAACCAGACATTGACTTCTCCTCTCTAGTTATTAAAATCCTAGACAGTGTCTTCTTCCAATAGACAGCTGTGTGTTTTGTCTACATTGAAAGATTATTGTTTAGTATAGCCACTTTCATCAATTCTCTTAGCTAGATCTTCTGGATTACTTGATACAGCTTCTACATCTCCACTTGCTGCTTCACCTTGCACTTTTATGTTATAGCAACAGCTTCTTTCCTTAAACTCATGAACCAACCTCTGCTAAGTTCAAACGTTTCTTTTTCAGCCTCCTCAACTCCCTCAGCCTTCATAGAATTGAAGAGCATTAGGGTCTTGCTCTGGATTAGGCTTTGGTTTAAGGGCATGTTGTGGTTGGCTTGATCTCCTATGCAGACCACTGAAACCCTCCATGCCAGCAATGACAGTTTCATGTTTTTATCATTTGTATGTTCACTGGAGTAGCATTTTTAATTTCCTTCAATAACTTTTTTTTCTTTTGCGTTCACAACTTGGCTAATTGTTTGCTGCAAGAGGTTTAGCTTTCAGCCTGTCTAGGCTTTCAACATGTCTTCCTCACTAAGCTTAATTATTACTAGCTTTTGAATTAAAATCAGAGATGTGCAAATTTTCCTTTCACTCGAACACCTAGAGGCCTCTGTAGATTTATTATTTGGCATAATTTCAGTATTCTTGTGTTTTAGTGAATAGGGAAAGGGAGAGAGATAGGGGAACACCCAGCCAGTGGAGCAGTCAGAACACACATAATATTTATTAAGTTCACTATCTTATGTGGGTCCAGTTTGTGTCACCCCCAAACAGTTACAATAATAATGTCAAAGATCACTTATCACAGATCACCAAAACAGGCATAATAATAATGAAGAGATTGAATATTGTGAGAATTACCAAAATGTGACACAGGAAGTGATCACTTGATGTTGGAAAATGGCCACAATAGGCTTGCTTGACACAGGGTTTCCATAAAGTGTCAATTTGTAAAAATGCAGCATCTGCAAAATGCAATAAACTTAAGCACAATAAAACAAGATATGCCTGCTTTTTCAGGTCACACATATACTCCAGTCATATTTGTAGCAATTTTAATGTATTGGAATTGCAGATTTATCATAGCCAATTCTAATACAATAGAAAGTTTCATTAGATATTTAATTATAATATTAACTAAATGGATACTGTCCCAACTAAAATAACATTATTCTTGAAATATAAAACATTCATTTAGAAAAGAAAGATCTGCTTTTGAGATAATAGAGTACTTTAAATTGTTATAAATAATTTTTTAAAATTAATATAATACCTATAAATAAGAAATTTATTAAACCTGATTTTACAATAATTACAGTAATGAGCAAAGCAGCCCCATCCTCTTAAACATTTACAGGCTTGGAAACAATTGTTTCGTGAAGGGTTGTATGTTAATTAGAGACTTGTAGCACATTAAACATGATGCCTTATAAACATATGTTTTAGTTTTTTCTTTTTGCACTTTGACACATTAATATGATAGTAACCAGAATTAGTAACATAGAAAGCCAAATTTAATAAGCCAAAGTCAAATTAGACTAAACCAATCAAATATATTCCTAATTTAAAAAAATTTATATTTGCTGCTATGTATTTTAAAATACTACTTAAAAATACCTGTCCATTGCTTTTTCACCTATTGCTCTTCTTTTTCCATCACTGAAAATCAGGGCCAGTCACTGTGATTTTATGATTGCTCTTCTAAAAGTTTCACAGGATAAAAGCACTTGACCTACATTTTCCTTTAGGCTCTTCCTTCTGAAACCTGAGAAAAAAATCAGAGTTCACAGTAAGAACAATGATTGTTCCTGCACCACCTATACCTTTATTCTCAGGGTTCTGCAATCAACTGTGATAGCATTTGAAGACACTAACCAGTCAGACTCTGAGATTATTGATTCCAGAAAAGGTGCATGAATGACTTCCTTTCCATTTCTTTATATCTGTGTGTAGCTCCAAATAGAAAATTCAGTAACATCAATGACCCAAAACTCCTATGAATAGATGTGTTAACTCATAATACATAAAAAAGTGAAAGCATGATGGAATTTGTGTTTTACCATTAACATTTACACTTGTTTTTGAGAGAGGCTCTGGTTCAAGGCACACTAGGCACAAAAGTTCTCTCCTTTCCTATCAAGAACCAACGAACTTGAGGGTAGTGAGGATCTGGCTACAAGCTCTCCCACAGTTCTTTTTTGGTTAGACCCTTTGATATGCCAACTTGAACCATAAGAAGACCAGCCTAGAGCTCTACATCTGAGACATAACAGAGATTCATGTCTCATCATGTACACAGGAATCACAGGCCAGTATAAAATACACAGAATCTAGGTCTGCATAAAATATAGGTAATGAAGTTTCCTTACTTCTTCCATGTAAGTCTCCTAATGAAAGAACCTCAGGGTGCCATGTACACTCTCTTGTATACGACAAGCCCAGTTTAATTTTGGACATAACATTTTCATGAGCAGCTAATAATGTGTTGTCTATATTTTATTTATTTTTGTATTCCCAGCTCGTTATGTAATGAGTGCCACATAGTAGTAACACAAAATTT
Organism: Hylobates moloch; assembly: GCF_009828535.3. NCBI lineage: Eukaryota > Metazoa > Chordata > Mammalia > Primates > Hylobatidae > Hylobates > Hylobates moloch. The sequence continues at coordinate 38,429,582 of NW_026652285.1, forward strand.
AGGCATAACTGAACAAAATAGAGATGTTCGCATATGCTACGGAATCACAAAGAATTAAAAATTACAAATATCTCTGCATTACAAAATGCCACCCAATCAACGAAATTATATTTATAAAACCCAAGGCATAAATTCTTAGCTGGAACATCCTCCTTAAAGGTAGGGTGAGTTATGACTTTTTAAATACTTGGGAGTAAATATTTTTAAAGTAGTCCTTATTTTATATGAAACAATCATACAGAATACTTGACACTAAAGTCAGAAGTAGAAAGAAAATCAGAGTGGAAATTCATAAAACCCACCAGTTTATGTAGATTTATTTATTCATTTATTTTGGCAATTTTTTTTTTTTTTTCTACATGAAATCTCTGTTGCACTTGGAAAGGCTGTTACCTATCTTTAGGCAGGAACTTAGTGGTGTCCTTAAAAGAAAGGTTGTCTCTGGGCACACAGAGTGCTTAGTTTGCCAGGATGGTTGACCTAACAATAAGAGTCTGGATAATTACACTCACAGTGTATTCAGCCTTATAATTCTCTGCATTGACAGGAAGGAAAAACAAATGTTTCCTGAACAAGTTGTCAAAAAGTTGCTCTCTTCGAACAAGCGTAGTTTTACCTTAGCACAGTTTTGAAATAGAAGGTAATAGGCTTTAGAATTTTCTTTACTAAGGTCATTTAGAATTAAGACAGTTTCTTGTCTGTCTGGACTTGTTTAATTCTGGCTTTACAAAAAATAAGAGAGAAGGTAGAATGCCATTTAGACAGCTTTTTCTACCCCTGTATAGACCTGACATTGTACCACCTATATCTCCCTTCAAGGTAATTTGTTGCCCAGATACACAGTGCAGTTGGCAGATGGCTTTCATCTGTCCCATCATTTAGGGTCCATCTCAGTTGCACTGACATACATCAGCCTGATGAGGATCAACTCAAAGAGGCATGAATCACTGCCAGGTTTCCCTCTGAGTTAGCCAAGGCTTTGGAGAGCCTTCATCACAACTTCGCCCTCTGTCCAACAGTTCTTCTTCTTTCCTTTCACAGGTATTTATATGTAATAAACCTCTTGAACCCTATAGTGTCTCAGCTTCCACTTCAGAGAAACTCAGATTGAGATCAGAGATATCAAAACTGGCCCAATAAAGTGGACAATAAGATGAGGTTTTTGGATTAATCAATGTCCTGTTAAATGAGGACCCTGTCACTGGTGGTAGGGGGAACACACATTGTCCTGGATGCACGATGGTAGTCCAGTTGTTAAAATCTTTACAGGGGTGAGTTGGGATGGTGCTGGTAGGATGGGATACACTGATGAGTTTTAGTATAGAATGACTGTTTATAAATGTTATTGATGCACTACAGAAATATAAAGAACAGATGAGGATGAGTAAAAGGCAATCGAAAAGCAAGGTGAAAACCAAACGATCTTGGTTGCATCAAAGCTCTCATTTCCTGCAACAGAAGAGCAAAGGAAGCCGAGAACCATGTCTATGATATAAATGTTGGAGTGACAGAACTGCAAAGATAGTTAAATGACAGATAAAGTCAGTCTATTATGCCAAGGTGAGGACCTTGGTTAAGACATTTTGAGATTTTGCTATTTGGGTAGATGTCTCCGAATGGGATGATGACGTCTGAGTGGATTTCTCTATTATATTTTAACTCCCCATTCTCCTCCCAAATTTCTGAGCCTGAAGAAGTGCATGCACATGCACACATACACACAAATTCACACACACACAGACACACACCACCTCTTATCCTCATGGTGGAAGAAAATGCAGAGTCTGTAAGATAACAGGTCTTACCTTCCCAGGATTTGACCTTACCTCTACCCATAGTCTCTATGCTAATAACTGGGGTTAAGTTATACTGTAACCTTCCTGGGGCATTGCTGGGTTTGATGGAAGGGGGAAGACTATATCACAAAGTAATTGGAAGATCTAGCTGTCACAGAATGGCAGGGGCCAGGAGAGTGAAGAAAGAACTGGATTCTGAAGATGCTTAATAAAGGTCATTTGAATATACAATTACGTCAGGAAGAATTCATTTATTTTGGAGGGCACCCAGAAGACACTAGATTTAACACTTGGCAAGGAGTCAGGGAGAGGTGGCAAACTTGCTACCAGGATGATGTTAAGCATAGGAAAAGTGATGACCCATAGAAAGGAAGTTGAAAGGGCAGGATTGCCACCGCAAATAGTAAAGGAACAGATTGAAAGGGGTGGATGTTTGGAAATAGATATCCAATATATGTCCCAAAAATCCTCCAGATGATTGTATTCCATTGGAGACACCACCCCATATCAAGGCCATAAGGAATGCAATGGTGACAGGAGCATGAGTATCATTAAAAATGTTAGTGGTGGCCTCTTCTCTGTGCCAGTGTTGGTGGTAGGAGAGGCTGTTACAGAACTTGTCTCACTGATATCACCGGGGATAAAATAATCTCCCAAAAGTAGAGGGCAGATGATATTGATTCAGAACCAGAAGGCAAGGTATTGCAATTATTGTAATGAATTATAAGTTTGGAGTGACAGCCAAGGTTTTCTGACCTGTAGAGAGTTACTGACATGATTAAAAGAAAATCATTTATCGAGAGGCAAAAATAGGTAGACACTCTTGTCATCAGAGGAAATAAGAATGAATAAGTAGCTTACAGAAGTCACCCCAATAAAAATTATGGTTCCTTATACAATTTTAGATTGAACCTGTTTTCAGATATGGAATTCATTGACTAATTTTTTTCCAATTTTTTATGAAGAAAAACATCACAGTAATGATTTCTCCACTACTTCTCCAAGTGACCTATGGCCATTTTCTCAGGTACCAATATATTTTTATAAGGAGAGTACTTACACATTTGGAGACTGTAGGACACAGGGTTTGAGTTGGTAACCAGAATCTTCACCATCATTCCAGTCCCATAAGAGAGGTGTCATATGTGGGCTAAGTAATAAATAGAATCCTAGTCATGGTTATCCAATGGTTCCACTGGGTTTACAGATCTACTCACTCTGTAGTCACTCCCTGGTCTCCATAGGTATATTTTGGAGTTATGTATTTGGCAGCTGGTAACAAAGGTCATGGTCATCCAGTGGTTCCACTTGGTCTACAGACCTACTCATTGACACTTTCCTGGTCTCCATAGGTATATTTTGGAGTTATATATTTGGCAGCTTGTAACAAGCCTCATTTTTTTTTTTTTTGCCTTGGCATAAGAGCTATAATAGTGACAAAGTAAAGTGGACACCTTTGAAATTGCCCCACTCCTAGCCATCATGCCTATCATGAAGGCATGATAGAGATTTGTGACCCCAATAATCTAAACGAAGTAGGGGTGTGGTCCCTATCATTTCCCCATTTAATTCCAAATAGATGGATCATGGAAAATGACAGATTACTCAAATTAAGTGAAGTATTAGCCTGACTGAAACCGCTATGTCAAATGGATTTCTTGGCAAAAGCAGATTAATATGGCCTCAAAAACGTGATATCTGGCCTCTGATTTGATAAACACATTCATTTCTTTCCCAATCTGAAAATATTATAGACAATTTACATTCATATGGAACATACAACAGTATATATTTACCGGCTTGCCCCAGGGCTAAGTTCACACACACACACGCGCGCACACACACACACTCTCTCTATATGTGTGTGTGTGTGTGTGTGTGTGTATATAAAAAATGGCATAGTCTAAAGAGATTTGGATCATCTAGATATCTGACAGAACATTACATTAGTCCATTATGTCAATGGCATTACGTTCATCAGACCAAGTGAGCAAGACAATGCTAAAGATCTCAATAAAATACACATACACATACTCCAGAGGGTTGGAGATAATTCTACAGAGAGTGAAGAGCCCAACACATTCATACAACTTTTAAATGCCCAGTGGACAGGTGTATGCTGAGTCATCCCCTCCAAAATAAGAGAAAAATTATTGCATTTTGCACATCCTACCACGAACAAAGAATAGTACTGGTACATTTTTTAGATTCTTACGGCAGCATCCTACACAACTAAGAATACTGCTCATGCCCACATACTGCATGGAATGAAATGCTGTTAGCTTTGGAAAGATCTTACAGCAAAAAACAGCTCTACAGCAGATCCAGGTTACAGTGAAAGTAGCCCTGACACTAGAGTCATATGGTTTTGCAGACCTTATGGTACTGGAGATATAATGGCTAGTAGAAAAGAGGCAGTGTGGAATTTGTGGCAAGTCTCAGTGTAAGAATCATAATGTGGGCCCCTGGGATTCTGGAGTAAAGCTATGCCATTTGTCAGAGAAAATCATATGCCTTTTGAAAAATCCCAAGGGTTCTGGAGCAAGATCATGCCAAATAAAGCAGACAATTACATATCTTTCAAAAACAACTTGTGGAATGCTATTAGGCTCTACTATAGACAGAACAGCTGACCATGTGTCTGGACCTGCTTGTCGAGAGCTGGGTCTATCAGCCAACAAATTAATAAGTGATGGGCCTAGCAGAAATTCAGCATAAGACGGAAGAGGTATATCCCAAATTGCACACGAGAAGGACCACAGGGCATAAGAAAGCTGCATGAGTAGGAAACCCAGACAACAGTGGCATCCACCATCACTGCCCTAGTGCCTGCCCTTCAGTTCACAACTCTAGCATAGTAGGGTCCCCCATATGACCAGCTGAAAGAAAAAAAAACTCAGACTATGAGTGTGTTGGCTTAATATGTGGGTGCAAGCCAAAAATGGATTTTAGCTGCACTGCAACCTCACTTAGAGATGGCCTTGAAAGACTGCCATGAATCCTTCCTATGGGCATAGCTTCATAACTTTGGACAGTGTCCCTGGTCCTATACTTTGTGTTGAGAAAGAAGCTTCCTGAGATCAGAATATATAAGCACTTATGATTAGCAGTGAATGGCCTAGAAAGCTGATCAGGGCCCTGGAAGGGAAAAAAAATGCAAGGTCAAGTATAAGCACACATCTTGAATAGCATGTGATTAAACATGTGAGAGTTGGCATGAAGTGCAGATTTTTATGTTACATATTAGTGGCCACTAGAAAGCATTAACCGTAAAACAGCACTAAATAAACACCTGATATTGTCAGTAATTTTTGGCAACAGCCACCTCAAAGTGGATATAATAGATATATAAACGGGGTGACTGTGGTGGCAGATATAGAAACTATGCATGGATCCAACAACGTGGGTTTCAGACTAGCAAGGCTGATCTAGCTTCTGCTACCAACTAATGTTCCACCCACTGGCAACAGAGAACATCTCTTATCTTCCAATATGACAAAATTTCTTGAGGAGACCAAATGGGCTCCATTCATACTAGAAGGTCCAGTCACTTGTTCTCATAGGAATAGACACCTGTTAGAGTATGGATTTCCCTTACTTGCCCACAGAACTTCAGCAAACACAGCTACGTAAGGTCTTATGGAGTGACTGATCTTTTGGAATGGGTGTCCAAAGCATCACACCAGAGAAAAAAACAAGAAAACACTTTACAGCAAAGAAGGTGTGGGAGTTAATGATGCCCACAGGATCCACTGGATGTATGACTTACTCCACTACCCAGAAGTGCTGGTCTGCCAGAGTGCTGGAGTGGCTGTGAAGGTACAAATAAAGAGCTACCTGAGAAGCATTATTCTGTAAGAATGGGGTACCTTCCTCCAGAACACAGTATATGCATTAAAAATTTTATATGGCAAAGTGTCCCCAATAGGATAAATACACAGGTCCAGAAATCAAGTGGTGAAATAAGCGATCTTGTTTATCTTCACTCCTGATGACCCACTGGGGAACTTTGTGCTTTCTGAACCTGCAATTTGTACTCTGAAGGGTTAAATACTCTGCTCTACAAAGGAGGTAACCTTTTACTAGCAAATACAGCAAGAGCCTCATTGAATTATTAACTATAGCTGACTTGATTTGGCCAACGGATGTTTCTATCCTAATCTGAAAATTAGGGGCTCCCTGTTTGCAAAGACTGCCACTTTCTTCTCAGGAAGAGAAGCCCACAGGAATCCTTGAGGAGTAGCTTTCTGGTTGTATATGGAGAAGAGGATATGAGAAACACCAATTAGGACTACTGTAGACACAGAGATTAACTACTCAGATCTCTTCTCAAAGAAGAACTTGCGCCCAGTTGTAGGGAGTGCAGTCAGAAGACAGCCTCCAGCTCTCATCCCCTTCAATTGGCCGTCTCATCTACAGAGGGTCACTTGAAGAAACATTGTTGCCCCAAGAATCTCACACCTGCTGACTAAGCGTGGTGAAGATATAGGGGCTCAGAAATTCTGACCCAACCTGTGCCAAATCTGGGGATGATGCTCAGAGTTCTCCAGTTAGGCTAGGTGTTGTCAGGCCTACTTCACAGTTCATCTACTCCTCTTGTGCAATCTTGCTTCTTCCTTTTCCTTTCACAGGTGTTGATAACCTAATCAACACCTTGCATCACAAACTCTGTCTCCACTTCTGCTTGCAGAGACTCAACCTTCAAAAGCTTCCAAGCCAAATCCTCCTTCTGTGATTATTAATACTTTCATTTGACCACTCCTTAACTCAGCATTTCCAAGAGTTTCTTTCTAGGAAACAAGATCCCCTCAGACATTAAATTTTATTCTACCATAATATAAATTCATGGTGAAATAGCTGGATAAATGATTAGTAAGACTAAGATAAATGGATTTTCTTACTGCATCACTAGACCATTTGACCTGCAAAGGTACTTATCATGAATGAATATTTTCCATCTTGTGAATCCCTAAAACATCAGTCCTCCTCCACCCATTGCCAGTGATAAACTCTTTGGAAAATAAGTGGTCATATGGTGAATTTTTCTTATATCTTTCCAGAAGCAGAAGAAGTAAGACTTCATAAGTACTATAAATGATCAAACTAACTAAAAATTAAAATCACTATTTGTAATAAGAGTTATAGGGCTACATTACAGCAGCTATTATTCTTACCTTTTGAAGACCAAATAGAAAGAGTGAGTGATCTGAGCATAAACGAAGCTTGAGGGAAATTTAAATAGTTTCTTATAATCTTTTGGTATTATATATCTTCATTGATGGGAGATAATTTAATTACAAAACATGATTAGATATCCAATCAATTCTAATTCAGTCAAAGTTTTTAAAATCACATCTTTTAGAATATGAGTTAATAAGTTTTCAGTAGAAGATTGCTATTTTGCATATACTCATAATAAAATTGCAAAGATTCCATCATTCATGTATGGTTTTTAGTGCCCAGATGAAAGCCATCTGCCCTTTAGTTTTAAAAGAACTAATAGATAGAAATTTTCATACTTTTTACAAGAACATCCACCCTCATAAGCCTCAAAAGCCCAAATCATCTGTGGTTGACTAAATGGTTAGGTTAAGCCAATCATATTCTCCTTGCCACTCTACATTTAGAAAGAGGCATGTAACCAAATGCAAGACAGCACAATGTGAGAGAAGTTTTCTGTGGGACTTCTGGAAAGTAGATCCTCGTTGCTAAGAAGACGACATAAGAAAATATGAACTCTTCCTTCTAATAGACATTCCCAACTCTAGCTGTATCACCTGCAATTAGAGTAGAGCTAAGAGAACTGCAGAGAAACTAAGTCACAGCTTCCATATTTTATACCTTGATCACATCTTACACTTTGACTTCTTCTTACATGAGATAATACTTTTCTTATTAAGACTATTTGTACTGGGGGTTTCTGATACATACAGCAAACTTGTCTTTGTTGATAGGAGATTTCTAATTCTTTTAGAAAGAAATCTTAATGATCAAAGACTGATAATTTTCCATGATAAAAACTGGTAAGGTTCATTATAAAGAATAGAATTACTGAATATTAAGATAAACGTAGTACATAAATTAATAATTAGGAAGTGGAGCTTTCATAAGAAGTAAGCAAACATACATAAGTAACCTATTGTTGTTTTTCCCTCTGAAGAAAAGAAATTTGTATATTGATAAAGGTAAGAGCAAAATTATGATGTTTATATTTTCAAAAAGTCCTTGATGAGTCCCTAGAGTATGTTATTATTTTGTTTTATGTATTTATTTTTACAAAACAAGTTATGATTGACCCAGTTTCTGAGTTTCTAAACAAATTATGGGTGATTAAAAACTGGTGATTATTCATCGAAGATGACAGTGGAATAGGGACTTCAGAGTGGTGATCAATATGATCCCTACTCTAAAGCCAGCTTTCTCACACGATTCTGTATCCCCTTCCTGAACCTTACCTCTTGACTCTAATTCCAGAATATTATAAAGAAAGAAAAAAGCATAAGTAAAGATATGGGGGAAAGCATATATAAAATGTGCTTCTCCAAATAGAAAAATGTGACTTGACATTGCCCTAGAATGCATTTAACTTAGCCTCTTTGTAACTGATCTGAATAAGGAGTAACTGATCATATTAGTAGATAGCTGTCTCTTGTCTCTTCTATGAGTAGTGAAATATCTGGTGAAAGTTCTCAAAAGAGTGTGGGAGTAGACAGGAATAGTAGGTGAATTGCAATAATGATTGTTCAAGGTAATGCATTGGGAGAAAAGTAACTCAACATTTACTTAGAAGAAGATGGCCCTGATTTATCTATTAAAACACAGGAAATAGATTGTACTGTTATGATTTGGCAATGCTCATTGAAGAGCAGGTAGACAGCAGAACCACAGTAATCAGAGGTTGACATGAATTAAAAGCCTACAGCCTCAGCAAATAAACTACTGGAACCAGTTCAGCAATCAGGCAACTGCAATTAACTTTGTAAAGGAGCCAATGAGACCTTTTAAAAAGACACCTCCAAAATTATCGTGATGGCCATAAATCACAAATTTGAGATCTTTCTACACATCCCGCTCCTATGTGAAGATCAGAATATGCCTTATGAATCTGTAGCCTCCAAACAGGCTCTGGGGCAGACCTGTAGCATCTCTGGGAAGATCATAGCATTCTCTGTAACCATCAAAGAAGGAAAGTGACTTGCAGCTGAAAAGCAGATCCATCCCGTCCAGCAGTTCATTAAGAGGTTCTTGGTCAAAACCTGTGGTCTCTGTGTACTTTTTCCAGTTGACCCTTCCCCATGGAGAATCATGGGTGAGTGTGTGTGTGTGTGTGTGTGTGTGTGTGTGTGTGTGTGTGTCCTTAAGCAGTCTTCGGGTTAGCACACAATGTTTTCAGCTAATTATCTTTGTTAGAAATTGCAGTACTAAATCTAGTTTCTTGATTTCTGTATTACGTTTTTGTCTCTTCTTCTTCCCCTTTGAAAATGCGTTGGCCACATCCAGAGTCAGAAAAGAGCCAGGAGAAGGTGTGGTGAGCCACAGTAGAGAAATTCTCTATCCTTTTATCAGCCAACTCTTATTGGACACCTGTATGCAGGAGTATACTGTGCACAAGTACAAAGGGACATACTATAGTAATTTTTAGCCCATGTTCTCCGTCTAAAATATCTTTGGACAGTAAACAACTTTATTTTTGTATTCCTTGTCCCTAGCATACAGAGGTATTTTATGAATGAATATTTTATATTATAATGCATTATTTTATTTTTAACTTTTGTTTTGGATTCAGTGGATACATGTGCAGGTTTGTTACATGGGTATACTGCTTGATGCTGAGGATTGAAGTACAGATGATCTCATCACCCAGGTAATGAGCACAGTCCCCGCTAGGTACCTTTTCAGCCTGTGACCCCTTCCCTCTTTCCCCACTCTAGTAGTCCCCCAGTGTCTATTGTTCCCATCCTATGTTCCTATTGTTCACATCCCTATGTCCCTGTGTGCTCAATGTTTAGCTTTCACTTATATGTGAGAACATGTGGTATTTAGTTTTCTGTTCATGTGTTAATTGGCTTAGGATAATGGTCTCAAGCTGCATTCATGTTGCTGCAAAAGACATTATTTTTTATGGCTCGTAGTTGAATACATAAATTAATGAAGGGTTCCTTTGTTCTCTACAGGACATATGTCATTTGAGGAGGAGGCATGGGTTCTACCTATAAGCATTTTTTATATATATCTTATATATAATATGTGTATATAACATATGTATGTGTATGTATATATGTGATAACTTTATATTTTATAGATAGATTTTATATAGGGATCTATAAATATATATACTCACATATCCAGTTACTAATAACTATTCTTAATGTTTTTCTATGTTGATGTAATTTCAGTCTCTACTCACTCTTTACTTCTGGGATGGTGGCAGACACACAGAATTATCAAGCTGCGAATTTTAGAGGGGACATGAGCTAGCAAGACACACAAACGGTTAACCAAGGCCTGAAAGGAAGCATGGGACTTAGACAGCAGAGACAGGGGCAAAGGCCATTGGATCTCTGTGAAGTGGCACCTGTTGTTGGGATAGAGCACTCTAGGAAAGTCATGAAGAACTGGTGGAACACTCAGCTGAGGTTATTAAATCTGAGGAAACATCTGGGTGATGATTTTCTTTGGAAGATATTTTGTGCTAAAAACTTCATCCTTGATTCCTGTGCTAATGTGTCATTCATTTCTGTGAGCAACCTAATAAAAATATATTCATGTTCCAACTTACAAGAGTACTGGAAATATATACATATGTATATATATATATTTTTCCCAAAATTAGGATTCACTTACACTTAAAATATCATACTATATTGAGGTAATCAAATCTGTAATGTGACTAACACTTATTGTGAGAATGTTTATCTTCATATTGAATAAAATCTTGCCTACTATCAACTGTCAGCCACTATTCTTGTTCTGTCCTCTGCTGATACACTGGAAAATATCAACAATTTTTCTACACAACATCTTTTCAACATTTCACAAATATCTACCACATTTATTTTTCATCTCTTTTGTAAACTAACTAAACAAACAATTATTTCACTATGTTGTTTTATTTCTTTCTATACATTTCAGAATGTTTAGATTTTTCTACACATTTTCATGGGTTCTTCCTAATCCATAAGCAGAATTGAGGATAATGTATAGACTTTCTAATTGGCACATTACATAAAATATATTATTTTGAGAGCAGCATCAGGACATTATATTTTTGTTTTGATTTCTTCAGATGTTGCTGCATTGCAGGTTCTATACTTATGTGGATACTTACTTAGATTTGGCTGCATAAATATTTTAAATCTATTAATGTTTAATAGATTTATAATATAACATTTTAGTCAAGGATTCTTACAAATTTTTAATTTTGATGAATAACACAACCCCTTATAATTTTACATTATTATCTTTTGGTGTTTACTACTTGGGGAACCTAGTAAAATGCTTCTTACAAACTTGTAATGTTATGAATTACAATACATAACTGGTTAGGAAAAAATAGGTCAATTTATTAAAAAAACACTCATATCCGTAGGGCTAAACTGAAATGTTTGTATAAATATTTTAAAACAATATGACAATCCAAGAGGACTGGGCTACTGTAAACCACAGGCTTGATTCTTATATGTGAGATATGGGGAAAAGAGAGGCATGGAAGGTTAGGAGAAAAATCCTTCAATGCTCATGCAGTTCTTATAAAGTTTCAGCAAGGCCAGCGGGGAGTCCAGCACCAAAACCCACCTGTTAGAGGAGTCCTTCATCTCGTGGGACTTGCCCTAGTGCTCTCCATACAGAGTTAACGACTCATTGTAGTGGCCTTGGTATAAACAAGGTGGTGAAATCATTGTACTGGCCTTGGTATAAACAAGGTGGTGAAATCAATGTACAGCAGCTACGGTCATCAGTCAATTATAATCCCCTAAATAGGAGATCTGAGAGGTACATTTTCATGGCCACCATGTCAAGTCACGTGGACTTTGAATATTTATGTGATGTTCACATTTCAGCTTAAATGGACACATTGGCATTATTAAGTTAATACATAGGAGGAGAATGAGTCGTTCATGCACACTTCAGTATTCTGATTCCTCTTAGGTATATCAACTTTAATTAATCAATCTGGTTTATATGTCATTGAACTTGTTAAATTTGAAACTGTGTTTAAAAGTTCAACCTAGCTGTGCTGACAAAATTTAGTATCTGCATGTGAAAAGCTAAGCAATAGTTCCTAGGTGGTGATTTACCAAGATTGCTATTGATACTCTGTGTTATGAAACAATAGGTATAGAGTATCCCTTAGGAGGACATTAAACAACACTTTAAGAACAATAAAGCAAATAAATTTCCTGATGTAGAAAATTAATAATAAATTATGAGTTGTTTAAAGTAAGCACCTTTCAAAGGGAGAAAACGTTGAGAAAAAAATGAAAATTAATACAATTTTTTCCATAAAATTAGAAAATAAAATTAAAATTTGAAACTGAAATAAAGAAATCATCACTGTAAGATAAAAGATCCTATGAAGCAACTCTTTTTAAGTTTTTTTTAATGTGTCACAAGGAATTTATAAATAGCCAGCAGACGACATGACCAAGGACTCTACTTATTTGTTTCTTACTGAAATGGTCTCAAAAGAAGAATCCAGAAACTTTGTGCTCATAAACATCATAAATTAGGAGACAAAATAACCTAAACAAAAAATAAATATTAAAGAAGTGACAGAATGCTTTATTTGGCTGCTTAGCAAATTGCTAGTTGTGGGGCTCATCTCTGTGACACTGAAGAGACAATCTTATTTTTGTTACAACAGGTTAACTAAGTTTATCTCTGTTATGTGAGTTTTATAACTCATGTAGCGTACCAGTACAGAAAAAAAAAAGTCATAAGGCTCTTATGATAAGCTCAATGGCTGTTTTATTTATTATGTACCTAAAGGAGTAAGAAGTATTTCTCTGTGATAGTTTTATAATTTGCCATTTCCTAAAAAGGAGTAGGGAGAATTGAAAGGTGTGCTGCTAGTTTTGTGATCATGGGGATGTAAATCAAATAAGGTGGGGCCTTTTTCCACCTTTTAAGAGTTCTGCACAGTTTTCCTTCAGTCATGTTCTGGTCTACCTTATGCTAAAAGTTCGTCTTGCAAAAGTCAAAACAGAACTCTTTATTCATTGTACATTTGTTATTGAAGCTATGTTTTTAAGTCTACAAAGATTAATACAGTCTGTCCTTGTTTTATCAACACTGTTGAGAATGACCTAGACATTTGAATGAACCACTATCTTCAGAGATGCTGGTCACCTGGCATTTGGAGACTGCACTGAAGAAGATACCACTAAAGGCCAAAAGCCCAAAGACCCAAAGTTAACCCAGTCTTGAATATCAGTCCATTTTGAAAATGAATAATGAACATACAAGACCTCTCACTGTTCAACTTTCCCTGCAAGTTCCAGAAAAGTCTTTCTTATTCATGTGGGTGACTAACATTGAGAAAAGCATAAAGAAGTGTGCCCCAAAGTGACACACTTGTTAAAAATGAACCATTGGAAACTTAAGTGACCCTCCTTTGAGAATTTTTAAAAAATTAGCTCCCATCCTTTCTACTCATTAATTGAAACTGAGTTTTACCAAATTCTTGGCTAGGAGAGGAGCACGGAGCACTAGAGTTTATTATTTCTTCCATATCAATGATTGATTTCTCCAAAGATAGAGATACAGAAACTAACACATTTTCTAGTGGGTTTAAGACTTAAAACATCATTTGAATGCCTGTATCTCTCTATGAATGTTATTGTTTGCTACATCAACATAAGTAAGCTTATTAAATGAAAATTCTCTCACACAGGGTGATTTTCCTAGATTTGAAATTTTTATTACAATCTTTGATATACGGATACAAAATTTTAACAGTTATGTCCAATTGAATGTATTTCTCCTCCACCCATACACACACCCCCACTAAAAGTCCTACAGAATGAGAAGCATTTGTAGCTAAGGTGAATCAGTTCTCATAATGGAAACTGAGGGGTTGAAGTAGGATGAGAAGTCCATCTGTGTGTCAGACCGTGTTCTAAGGGGTTGCACTTAAATATGGAAAATGCTGTCTGGCTACTCTGGTTAATCTAATCAGTATAGCAGTTCCACCACATAAATGGTAAAACAGCTTTTGTGCCTTACTCTTCAAACAATCTGAGATCTAACCAATAAGCTAAAGATAAAACCTTGGGAAAATTTATTTATTTTAAAATTAGGGCCCACATGTAAACTTGTTATTGTGAAGATACACAGTGTCTTTATTGAAAGCCGAGGCATAGACCTTAGTATCAGAATGAATTGGCCTAAAGTTTCAGCACTACTACTTTAGGATTTGCAAACTTGCGAAGTTTACACAACTTCTAAACATTTGTTTCTTTGAAAAATGGTCATAAGAATAGTACAGGTTCCAATGAGATACTGTGAGGACTAAAGTAGATAATAAGATACTAATTATGGAAGGCTCTTTATAAAAAGTAGTCTTCATCAAAGGAAAATACAGTGTCTATTTTTATTATTATTTGTATTGACTGGATACATATTCTACATACAAGAGGGACTCAATGAACATTTGTTGACTCAGTTGCTCTTTAATTCATATATCCTCTTAAGCAGTCACACTGGTCAAACCTTTACTCTGATTTTGATAAATTTATTTCCAAGACAATACACAACATGTTATTATTTAGAGAAATAAAAATATAATGACTTAAGTTCCCTGGGAACAACAAAAAGCTCACTAATCATGGATTTAATGTGGTCATATTAACATGAGATGGCAAGTTGAAGAATTTAATGTTGAGCTTGTTATTGAAAGGGGTAGTGATGTAAATACTGCATAAATTTTATAACAATACTTTCCTGATAGAAAGCACCCCAAATCAGATGCTTATTTGTTGTCAAATTTTCAAAATAGTTCATGTGAAAACAAGAAATAAAATTAAATGTCTTGGGTTTGAAGATGCTATTGTTTCAGGCTGAAGGTTGGTCACGTTGCATCTGTCTAAAGGTAGCTTGGTATTTAGGAATGGAAATGGAGGGTATTTTTTTAAAGGTTTCAATTACTTGCCACACTTCAAAAAGGCAGTAAGCCTGTTCATGGAAACTACAAGTAATTTTCCCCTGCTGAGTTCTCCCACACATCATTTTATAAAGCATTTAATGTGAAAACAAAAAATAATTCTTTTAATAATACTTTTTTAAAGTTTGAAAGAACATGTAAAAGTGGTGATAAATATATTTTCCTTTTATTCTTAGAAGTGACATGACCGTATTTTTCTCTTGCCTTTCTAGATACCAAGAATTATGTCCCTACCAAGGTTTCATGAGAATTATTATTTCTTATTTTTGGCTGAAGTGCAAGGAGATTAATTGAAATGACTCCAGAAAAAAATTATAATCTTAACTTTATTTAAGATAATCAATTTGCATGTGTTACTCTAGAAAAAGTATCTGTCAAGAGAAATAACCCAGCACTACCAATACTGGTAGGGACATGAGGATGAAATGCCTGGAAATATATCTGTATAATAAGGCATACTTTTACAGATCCACTTTAATTGTTTTAGCCTAGAGAAATGTTAGCGTCTGTTCCTTCTTGAAAGAAAAGATACAATAAAGCCTCATATTTTAGAGTGCTTTCTTCCTATAAGATTTGATGATATGCCACAAATATGACCTGGTTTTCTTCACAGAGTCATTGAGCTGTAGGTACCAAATATTTTATTCCCATATTACAGATGGTGAAAAACTGCAAAGTTAATAAATTTTCCTAAGGGGATGCAATAAGTTGATGGAGAAACTTAGAACTGAACTCACATGAGACTAGTCATTCTGGTTTCTCTGCTGTGTGTCATAAAAACGCCTTAATGTAGATTTCAGAATTCAGCTTTAAGTGCTTGGATTATCAATTCCTCTGCCTTCTTGTATGCATTTTTTAAAAAGAGATAGAGTGTCACCATAACTTAAGTAGAATATTTTATTCATGTTTCACCATGTCTAGTTGTAAGCTCTACTAACTTAGATTTTTCTACTGTATGACTTATTTTAACTATGTTCAATTGAACATGACTGCTAAAGTTTTGTTTGAATGGTAGTAGCATCAATATCTCATAATGGCTGTAATAAGAATTTTTGTTTGTTTGTTTGTTTGTTTTCTGAGATGGAGTCTCGCTCTGTCGCCCAGGCTGGAGTGCAGTGGTGCGATCTCAGCTCACTGCAAGCTCCGTCTCCCGGGTTCACTCCATTCTCCTGCCTCAGCCTCTCCGAGTAGCTGGGATTACAGGCACCCGCCACCATATGAAAATCATTTCATATAAGAGAATTTCAATTAAATGAGCTTATTTACGTTGATACATCACACAAATAATTGCATTTATAAAGAGAGAAAGTAAGACATTTTCGAGTAGGTTTAACATTTAAAACTTCATTTGATTACCTGTTACTTATGGAGTATACAGTATACTCAATTCACATTCTGTCTAAGTCGGTTTGTCCTCATAAGCTTGGTCAAAGTTTATTTATACCAAATATTTCTGGCTTCTGACTCTGGAAAAACAGTGGGTGTAAAGAAGGTAGCACAAAGCTCTGTCCGAGATTTACAATGGGTCTTAAACTTATTTTTTAGGGAGGGACTATGATTAGTTTCTTTGATCCAAAGAACAATGGATCCCATAGCCTCCAAAGCCTTTAGAGAGAATAACTGGTTCGGAGAACCTCAAGACTAAGGGTTGCTAAACATTTTTATTAGTTTTGGTATTTTTAAACATTTCCTTATTTGTGAACAAATGTAGAAAAGGAAATGCCCCTATATTGCATTTCATTCTTAAGACCTTATTACATTTTTAATGTCTATATTTTTAAATATTATTCTGAGTGCAAAATAAAGTTTCCAGAACAGAACAGATTATTATTTACTTACAACAAATACTTCAGTTCCCCATGTACCAATGATATCTGCTTTCCAAGACAAAACAATGAGATCCAAATGAGATGTCATCCTATGCACATCCGTTTGTACTGTGGGAGGTGGTTGTACAAGAAAAGGGGAAAGGCATCTATCCCTTCTCCCTTACTGCACTTGGTAATTAATTTCCAAACACAAGAGATAAAATACAATTAGTAAGTTGAGGGCATTAAAACTAATTTTTTTTGATAATTCAAAATACAACAAACCATTATAGATCTTTCTTTCTTTCTTTCTCTCTTTCTCTTCTTTTCTTTTTCTTCTTTTTTTCTTTCTATATTTTTAATTTTAAAAGGTACATTTGGTAAAATACTTAATTTTTAAAATATATTTTCTTTATAGACGTAAATACATTTGGTGCTGCTTATGTGTTTCAAAATGAAAAAATAAGTATATAGCTAATGATATGTGGATAATGGTTGCTAAATGTGAAGATCATAAGTCTCAATCCAATTTGAGGTGCTATAAAAAACTCTCAAAGATACTTAAACAAATCCATAGAATATATTGATAATATTATTCTTCTCCACTATTACCACAAAATATAAAATTATAGCCTAGATTCTAAGCCTTGTGCACTAACATTGGTATCCTGGGAAAAATTGAACCTCTTTGGTGACTTTGATTTAGATTAGAGTTTTTCTCTGTAAACATCACTTCCCTTCCAGCTTTTTATTTTATTCACTAGGAGAACCTCACTTCTCCTGCAGGAATAGTCCTGTAAACCAATTCTCATTTCTAAACCAACTTCGTAAACATAGAAACCAATTATTTGGGGTACGGCACTTAAACAGGGCAACTTGGTCACCTTCTTATGACCACCCTCTAAAATAGGATATTTTAGGCCAACTAAATAGCATGGGTTCTCTGACGCAGAAGACAGCATATGTGAAGACATATACTCTTTTCTAGACACATCCTGGATCTTTGGACTTACCAAGTCATCAATTGCTATCTCGGTGAAAGCACAAAAGGCTGTTCCCATAATGCTCCTGTAAGCTAGAGTTGTCCACTGTGACAGCTTTTTTAGCTGACATAGAAGATTAAATGCATACTTCTAAACATTAGCAATTGAGAAAGTTCAGCAATTGGTCAATGCCCAGCCTACTGTTTCTACAGGTATTAGATTGGCAATGACTATTGGGAAATTCCTTTCTTATTCTTTATTAAAAACTGACTTCCACAGACTGTTTCAGTGAGGGCTCCACCAAAAAAGCAGAACTCCCATGAGTGATACAAAACAAGGGAGTTATTATAGGGATTAGACCTTACAGAGTTCATGAGAGGCATTTGTCTGTGCATATGGTGATGGGCTTGAAGTGCCTATAGATGACAAGGGACAGCAGTCAAGATGAAAAGGTGGATGTGAAGTAGTGGAAAGAAATAACAAAATGCTACACATAGAAACAAACTGAAACTACGTCCAATTGCAATGAACTGGGTAACCTGAAGAAAAAGCTGGGACTTACCATAAAGCTGCACAGGTACCTGATACAAGATTAGGAGAAGTTGAAAAAGAATATCTGGTGGAAGCATAGGGAGCTGCAGGCTTGGCTGCTGCCCACATCAAAAATGTGAGTCACCAGCTCACTGACAATTGGCATAAGCTGCAGTGGGGTCTGGTGTCCTATAACAGCCTTTAGTATATGTCTTATGCCCCACTTCTACCTTTTTTTTTTTTTTTTGAGATGGAGTCTCATTCTGTCACCCAGGCTGGGTGTGATCTCGGCTCACTGCAACTTCTGCCTCCCGGGTTCAAGTGATTCTTCTGCCTCAGCCTCCCAAGTAGCTAGGATTACAGGCTCCCGCCGCCATGCCCAACTAATTTGCCTTTTAAACTTTTACAAATTTTCTTTTTCGCCAACTCTAACCTGAAGCCATAAAGAGACAGAGATTCTGGGGGAAGGTTTGGCTTAATCAGGCTGAAACAGCATAAAACATCTAGTGTATCCTTGTTGAAGTGACATCCATGCAATCTGTATCAACTTCCAAATAAAGACATTAATAAAATGTAACTTGATAAAACCATCTACTATACAACTAAAAATATGACTTTACTAAGTGATAAATTCCTTATGGTATTTTAACAAACTTTGGGAGTTGTTCATTTCTCTTCTAGTTAAGTCACGCATACCTAACTTAGAAGTTAGAATCTGATGTTGGCAAATTAAGGCCTAAACAGTGGCTGCAGCCAGATTGGCTTTGAAGAGCGGAAATCGGTGTTGCTTAGCCCATGCATAACCTCCATCCTTGCCACTATGACAACTTTGTTCAAGAGTCCATTGGGCAAAATTGGTGGCTGAGAAAACAAGCTAACTAATATCTACAGAATTGATCATTTTGTACAGCAGATTGTTAAGGTCTTCATCTGCCAGTTTGCTCTCTGAAGAGCATTTACATGAAGTACACATAATTCTGCTGTTTTTGTCCATTTGGACAGATCTTTCCACATATCTGTGCCCTATAGCTCCTTATCACTAAATTACCAGTTGTGTTCCTAAGTCCCTGATTTTCCATAAAATAATTAGTTTGTACCTATGAATCAGTGTAGGTCTATACTTCATCCATATCTCCAGGCATACGTCCTCCGACACAGAGTGAACAAACAAATTTGCTACTTTCTATTCACTAAGAGGATTTCCCTTAACCACCCTTCTTTAGCACCCATATGTGGAATTATAATGCTGCTGCCATCCACTTTTGGGGGATTCCAGCATGTGATGCAGAACCATCCATAAACTAGCCACGAGTTTTTTTCTTTCTCAGCAAATGGATATAGAGGAGCCCTCTACATAGCTAAGTGTTCAAGTTGTGAGCAAGAAAGCAGCATAGAAGGAGTAGGAGCCATGAGCATCTGTACCACTTGCTCATGGAACTTAGTTATGACTTTTGACTTGTTTGAGCTCAGTCTCTTACCTGTCACATCTGTGCAATGATGGAATCCATTTGTGCATGCCCAGCTTTAGGAATGGATATGTCAGGAAACATCTACCTCATGACAGGCAGCTCAAGTCACATCAAAACATAATGGCCCTTGGTAAAACAATCTCTACAATGGCTGGGCAGTAGGCCAGAAGCTATTTCTCAAGAGAGAAGTTTGACAGGATGCCATGACTTTGTACAAAAACTTAAAGAATTGGCCCTGTGATTCAATTATGGGGTGTGACAATCCTTGCGTCTGTGTGAGTGTGCTAGAAACAATGAGAGGTAGGGAGGGTAGGTCCTGAGAAGGACTAGTAGTCTTTTTATAAAACTGTTCAGATTCTTTTCCCCAAGACTGGGGAGAGAGGGCTCCCTCTACTAGCAAAAGATACTTGACAAAATTTAAGGGTTCAAGAACACTAGCTTCAGATTTTCCGACATAGTCTCAACCATTTCCAGGGTGCAAGTCTTTCCCAATCAATGCCTAAATCTAAAATAAGAGACCCTATAAAGCTATGAATTCGATTTACTTTAATCAAATCTATTTACTCACATAATTTGAGTCTGGTTTTCATTTTGGTTTAGTTTCATTTCAAACTTTGGTGCTGGAGCCACAAAAGATAAAGTTAAGTTTTGTTTTGTTTTGTTTTGCTTTGCTTTGTTTCAGAGCAGTCATAGGATATTTCTGCTTCTTTATTTGGATCTCGTGGTGGGAATTGAAAGCCTTTAGCTGACTATTTCCTCTCCCCAAGTGTTCTGGCACATTTAGAAGTAACCAAGCAAAAGGATCATCTTTATTTTTTATGAAAATGCCCCATGGCAGCAAATACTTGGCCACTCAAAGATTTTCCTTCTATAGGCACTTGATTAAAGGTATCTGCATGTTGCTGCAATTCAATAAATTTTGTGTCACTGCATGTCATAAGCTGGTAGTGTCCTCTTTACCAGTAGCAACAGATTTACTAATGCAGTTAAGTCTGCTCAGATAAAAACAGTTCCAGATAACCCAGAATCAAGTCACATAAGCCATCCATAAGTTATTTCCTCTGGAACCACTTTGCTTAGCTCATTTCTGTACCAATTAAGGTTTCATCAGGAAGTGCATCGCTAGAATGGTATGGAATAAGAGAGGTTATTATAGAGATTGAACCTTACATAGTTGTAGGAATTGATGAAAAAGTCTACACAAAGCTATTTTCTACATCTAGTGGTGGGCCTTAAATTGTTAAATGTAAGCAGGACCAGCTCTCTGAAAGCAAACCTGGACATAAAGTGTGTTGGGGGAAGTGAGAAGAGTAAGGACAAAGTAGAATCCATGAGGAAGACAGACCAGAACCCATCTTCCTCCAGCCCAAAACTCAACAACACAAGTGATCTTCAAAAGAAACTGCAACCTTTTGCCACAGATGATCTTCAAAAGAAACTAAAGTTCAAGCTTCACTTAGGACTCAGAGAAATTGCAAGAGGAAGTCCAGGTAGGAACTGAATTGCTGCTGGGTATGGCCAATAAGGTGAAGGCAAAGTAGCAACCACTCCTTCAAGCTGCAGCTTGTTACCCTAAATCAGCCTTCAAAAGGTAAGGGTTGTTGTTTCACGTCTTGCCTTCTAATTCTCATGCTGATTTTTCTGTTGGCCAATCCTAACCTAGAAATTTATAGGAAGGGAAATTCCAAGGAACATAGTTCTAGTTTAGCTAAACAGACACAGTACAAAATTACCATGTGCTTGGTTTTAAGTATGTCCAGCAAGTATTTTTGTCTATTGTGTTTATTTAAGACAATGTAATGCATTTAACAAAGGAACCCTTAAACCCTGTACCATATAATATTCCACAGCAGAGGAAAGCACTATGTTAAAACAGAGAGAAAAGAAGAGAGAGATTGAGAAAAATTGTTTTCTGAGTTTCTAATTTCATTCCCCATAAGATCATCTTATTTTATTTCTCATCTTTGCATGTCCATGAAATAGCCTGTTGTATTCTTACGAAAAAAAAAATGTTCACAGTCACAAATAAGATTTTATTCTAAAATTCCAAATGAACACAATGACCTTGCATAAGACCCTGACTGTAGTTAATTGGATAATCATATGAATCCTGAATTTTCTTCTTTTCTCTCCTATAAGCTTACACCCAGCCATAAGTGCCAGTTCTCTTGAACTGGAGAGAAAACAAGTGTCCTTAAAGGCTTCTGAAGTCCAAGGTGAAGAAAGTGAGAGAAAGATAAGGCGTATGAATACTTTACAGTTTTAAAGGAGAGGAAAAGCCTTTTAAAATATGAAAATTTCTTTAACATCATTAATAATCAATTAACAATATCTAGTTTACTTTTTGAATGAATAAATGAATAGATGAAAATAATATCAGCCTGATGAATATGCATATGTGTCAATTCATTTCAGAATTCTATTTTTATAAAGGAAAAAATTATTTTTACTTAATGCTGTGAGTGTTGTTCATTGCCTGTATAAAATAACCTTGCTGTAACTGTCTCCATTTTTCCTTCTTTAGTTTTTCTTTGATACCTTCCCTCTGTGCTCACCTTTCTTTCTGTTTTTCTATTCCCTTTGTGTTTTCTCTGGAGATCTGCTCGTAGAAGATGGTGACATGGATAGTGAAGGCTATAAGCCATTACACCACCTTATTCTCACTGAAGTTTTCTCTCTTTGTGTTTCATATCCTATTTCAAATATCCTACCTGCCTTGTCTTTTTTAAAAATTATACTTTTATTATAGGTTAAAGGGGACACACGCAGTTTTGTTTCATGAGCTAATTGTGTGATACTGAGGCTTGGGGTCCCAGTGATCCTGTCACTCAGGCCATAAACATAGTACCCAACAGGCAGTTCAGCCTACAACCTCCTCTCTCCCACCCCATCTAGGGATTCCCAGTGTCTGCTGTTCTCATGTTTACAATCATATGTGTTAAATGTTTAGTTTTGACTTATAAGTGAGAACACGTGGTATTTGGCTTTCTGTCTCTGTGTTAGGTCACTGAGGATAATGGCCTCCAGCTCCATGTTGCTGCACTGGGCATGATTTTGTTCTTTTTTATGGCTGTGTAGTGTTCTATGGTATATATGTACCACATTTTCTTCAATCCACTGTTGATGGGCACTAAGGAAACCAAACCTTGAGTTGAGTGGGATGATTATAATTTTGAGATTTTAGTATTTACATACTGGAATGCCAAAAGAATACAAACTGAAATAGTCTGTGGAGAAATTCTGTCCATTTCTCCAAATGAAACATAATAATAATAATGATAATTTTATCTTTTTCACTAGTTACATGGCACAAATATTAGCTTGAGGGAAGAAGAATCTTCTAGAATGTTTACATAAACTGATAAAACTTCATAGGATTTGGAATAATTTGATGATCTGCAAGTGTCCTGAAAGTAACATTGTTAAACTTTCTAAGCATTAAATTCACTGCAAAAAGATTGGGCACAAGGCGAATGTTAGAATTAGCATTGAATGAAATTGTAATCATGACGTAAAATATAGTAAATTAATATGATTAAAGTCCTTTTTAAAGCATCACCTATGAAAGGGGAAAATAAAGCAAAAAAATTGGCAATCATATGAAAATCAAAGTAATCAATTAATCAATATATTAATTTAGCACTGATATTATTAATACATGGCATTGTCTTAGAATTTACAAAAGTTCTGGGGATTGTTCTTGCCTTCATCTGGGTTCAATCCACTTAGAAAATACTAATCAGGATTTAGAGTATAATATACTGCAATGTGTTCTTTTGTTGAACAATTCACTTTGTTAGCTGAGTGATTCCCTTGTATTCTTCTGAATTAATACAACTTACACTGAAGAGAAGACATTTCTATTATTATGTATCAGAACAAAGTCTTAGTTTTGTTTGCTCCTTGCAATGAAAAAGTTGGGAATCAACTGTGTGAAAATATCATAGATTTGAGTTTTTTTTTTTTTTTTTTTTTTTTTTATTCGGAGTGAGACAGAGTCTTGCTCTGTCGCCCAGGCTGGAGTGCAGTGGCGCGATCTCGGCTCACTGCAAGCTCCGCCTCCCGGGTTCACGCCATTCTCCTGCCTCAGCCTCTCCGAGTAGCTGGGACTACAGGCGCCCGCCACCACGCCCGGCTAATTTTTTGTATTTTGGGTAGAGACGGGGTTTCACCGTGGTCTCGATCTCCTGACCTCGTGATCCGCCCGCCTCGGCCTCCCAAAGTGCTGGGATTACAAGCGTGAGCCACCGCGCCCGGCCCTTTTTTTTTTAATATTTTTATTTTTCCTTAAAGAGATGGAAGGACCTCAAGATAAAAAGAAGTGGTTTCTGTATAAATAGTTGTGTCTCAGAGGAGCATATCAAGACTTGTCCTCTGCAGCCTCAGTGCTAATAAAGTGACACCATTGGTCTTTGATGATTTATGACAATCATTGCATTTCAATTGTCTGAAACCAGCATTGCCATCCATCACCCTCCTCTTAAACAGGAAAAGCTATTTATCAGCTTTGCCTGATGAGGCCTGAGATGACTCAAACTTCAACTGGCATGTAGATTTCCTGGTGCTTGGACCTGTTGCCTGTGCTTTTACTGAGCAAATATTCAGCAGTTTCGTGTCAGACACACACCCTCATGTGCTATTAATGGGAAATTTAAATTCTCATTTTTTGTTTGGTTCAGGTATTAATTTGTAGTGTGCTTATGTTTATGTATACCTGAAACAAGCCAATGTTGAATGCAAATTTTAGTATAAAAATTTATGTATGGCCCCTGAATTTCCTAAGCATGGTACAATACAGCAGCAGTGGGAAACAGAACAAAACAAAATTTCATTGTGTTAAAATAAAAGGATGGTGTCAGAGATAAGAGGCCCAAAGACTCACATAAGTGTTAGAACATTGCTTTTTGTGTGTGCTTGGAGAATAGCAGGTAGTATCCTTCAGATTTTTACAATTTGCGCTATTTGGAGTTGATTTATATTTCTATGTTACTTCAGTGGGGTTATTTTTTTAAGCTGAGAAGTGAAAAACTCCTGATAAAATGAAAGAAATCGATTCAGCAAGTTTTTTAAGAGCAAATACTGTTTGTCCAACATTGTGTTAGATTTGAAGGGGACTGTAAATAAGGTATACCTGTGAGAAATCTCTTGCCCTTTAAAGACTCCACAAATTTGGGGACAATCAAAGTTAATAAACATGAAAATACCAACTTAAAAATAATCAAGGAGATAAATGTGTGGTTCTGAGAAAACATATGCTTTCCTCAAGGGAAGCTTCCAGTAGGACATTAACACTGAAGTTTAATCAGCTGCAGGGCCAGATCAAAGATGACTGAAGTCTACACTTAACACTTTCTTTTGGAGTGTCTTGTCACAGCTACGAAAAGTGAGCATAAGCAGAAGAAGAAACAAGCGAAAGTCCCAGCAACAGGACAGAAATGACATTGGGACATAGGCCTTTTTAATTTCTGTGGCTTTCTTTTCCATGATACCTCCCACTTTGGACACTGTGCTGGATGCATGCCCATTTAGGCCACTACTATCTTCTCCCTTCAGACATGGGACCAATTCCTGCAAGTTCCTTTTTTGATCAGGGTACTTCCTCAGAAGGACTCCCCCAAATTGCAGGGAACTGCCATTGTTCTTTTCATGTCCTCTTCAATATCCTTTCCCTAATAATTCTAATTTAAGAAATTTTTTTCCTCAGGTAGTGCCCAATAAATATGCATTGACTAAGATGTTTAAAGGAGTGAGAAGTCTTCAATATTATCAATAGTTTTATTACAGTTTCTTCCCTTGTGGGTCCATAGTGCTCTAGGACTGAACGTTTCTCTTTGTATTGGGAATCAGAATGCTGGTTAGGAAAAAACAATGAAGTGGGGATGTGGTAGACACCAAAGTTAGATTCTTCAATGCCAGGAGAACCTCCTAGAAGTCTGGATTTCAGGTTGTGACAAAACTTTTTCTACTGACTCAAAACTCCATTTGGTGGAACATACAGTTGCAGTAGATGCGGTTGGTGCCTTGGTTAGATGCTATTTCCCAGAAGTCCTCAGTGGCATCCTTCTCATGAGAACGGTCTATAGTAATGCCTCACCCAGAAATGCTGGGAGACTATGCCCCGCCCCATGGTTGGTCTGCAGCCAATAACTAATTCACAGGGAATACAAAAACTGCCTTAATTGCCTCAAAGAGAGAGAAGTCTGCAGTGCCATTTATGCTCTAGGGTTCTCTGTAAGAGCAGGCTGAGGTTAGACTTTAGATGGCCAGTGATTCTCAAATTTTAGTGTACATCAGAATTACCTGGAGGGCTTGGTAAAGCAGATATTACTGGGTCCCACCCTCAAGTTTCTGATTCAGTAGATCCAGGCCTGTGAATTCACATGTTAAAAAGTTCTTATGTGATGCTGATGCTGTGGGTCTGGGGACCACATTTTAAAAACCACAAAGCAGAGCTCACATCTTTCACATCTTTGCCTACCTCCTCCTCTCGTTCCACCGGCTTCACTAAGTGTCACATTTTTTCACCTGAGAGCCCTCTCTTACTTCATTTGCATAAAAATTTATATCTGAGGCTCTGCTTCTAAGGAACCTTACCTAAAACAATAGTCTATGCTGAATTAGACCTATATGAATTTAAAAGAATGTCTTTTTGCATATGTAAATGTGTATACATGGTGAAAAGCAGGAAAAAATAGTGCCATCTATATATATTCAGAGCTATATCTGCCCTTTGTACAAATGACATGAAGTTAGTAATAATAACAAATGTTTCACTCGCATAATGTTTCTCCTTCCTGGAGTTGTTTCTGTGAGTCTTTCTCAATGGGCACCAGCACCAGTGCACTGAAGCATCTACAGTTGCTAAGGAACATGGAGCTTAAAGAAAAGTGTGGGAAGGGGAGATAGGAGCAAAAGCCTCTCTCCCATTGGTGCTAACTCTGTGAGAAGGATCACAAAGCACTGTTATAGGTGACTCCACGTTTCACAGAGCTTTTGAAACTGTTTTTGCAGAAATTAATGTCAGCCTCATTTTCCTCAATCCTGGAGATCAGTCAGGGCAAGAACACGGAAAAGTCACCAACCTACTCTCAAAATTCTTCTTTTCTCTGATAACTAAACCTTTCTTCCTGGATCAGGTTTTTTTTGCCTCTTACTTTTTAATTTCAGGTTGAGTTTTCACTGTGTCCTTCATTGTTCATGTGTTTCTTACCCATGAATTATTGACTTATGCTAAAGTTCCTGATTAAAATAAACATAAAATGAGAAGGTAAAATACATTATGTTAAAAAAATATGGATAGATAGATAGATACAGATGTAATTCCTAGAATACCAGAGCTATTTTACATCATCATCTTGGTTGTCAATATCATCCTCAATGAGTAAAACATGAGTTTTCATACTCCATAAGGCAGCTCACTACTTATGTTCCCTTCCCATATGACTGCCTCATGACTCTGTATTCACTCCAAGAATATAGAGGCTTTTTATAGATTCCACATATAAGTGATTTTATGCACTTTTTGCTTTGTGTATTTGAGTAATTTCACCTTCCATAACGTCTTCCAGGTTCATCCATGTAGTTACAAATGGCAGTATCTCCTTCATGTACAAGGGGCAGGAAGAGGGAAGAAATTAGAAGTAGATCAAAGGGTACACACTTCTAGATACGTAGAATGTGTAAGTCTAGAGATCTAAGGCACAGCATGAACATTATAGTTGATAATATTGTATTGTGTACAGAAAATTTCCAGAGTAGATTTTTGGTGCTCTTACCACACACATACAAAAGGTAACTATGGAAAGTGTCAGATATGTTTATTTAACTGTAGTAATTATCTTACCATGATTATGTATTATTACACAACCATGTTGTACACCTTAAATACATACAAAAAAATAAATTTAGAAAAATAATAATTCCTTTAAGCCAAAGACAACACTTAAAAAATTAAAGAATGCAGTGGCTAAGATAGTAAATCTCCCTCTCCATGCATAGCAAGGACTCTTAGAAATTCATTTCTTCTACATTACGGAGAGGCCTGGACCAGCAGAAATAAGTCCTGAGCTCATAAGGACTATGGAGAAATGACAGAAACCTTTAAAAAATGCTTTAAATCCCCAT
Organism: Hylobates moloch; assembly: GCF_009828535.3. NCBI lineage: Eukaryota > Metazoa > Chordata > Mammalia > Primates > Hylobatidae > Hylobates > Hylobates moloch. The sequence goes on from NW_026652285.1 coordinate 38,457,455, forward strand.
TAGCATTAGTTGTTCTTTTTAAAACTTTACTTTGGCTCCTTACTATAAAACTTTCCTCGGGACAAATATCTGGGCACCAAGAACACAGCATCAGTTAAACTCCAAGTTAATTCACATATATTTGGTTGCAGAACTTTTAAAACTTCAAACCACTTCCTCCATGGCAATGAAGTAGTCTCTAATTCCACTCTAAAAAATCCACTAAAATCACTAAGATATGCTTACTACAAGATACAAGGGGCCTCGGGACTGATGTAAATGGTATAATTCAGAACATGATTACATATAATTTTATTTCAGTCACCCTTAAGCCTTAGCCAGGATTGGAAGATCCAGGCATTCTATGGCATTTGAAGGCTCTAATCAGGTAACAAATAGACAAACATTCCTGAACAACCTGCTACATAAAAGAGAACTGTTTCACTACTTGTGATATTTAGCAGTTTTTATGTCTTCACCACCAGCATTCTTGCTCTTTTTGTTGAAATGAATTTATGATCATATACTGCATTGATATAGTAAACATTATAACCTATAATAGTTGACTATGCTGTCACATAGATTAAAAATCTCTATAGTTTAGAATTTAGAGAAGCCAAATTAGGGTGTCATGAAGTAATTCATACAATAAAAATAAAAATTTAATAAAATATCATATTAACACATTTTTTTTACATTTTAACAAAGTTTGTGTAAAACTCAATTTTTCCAACCATGTACAAGTAACAGCACAAGCCTGTTACTTTCAGTCTTCACAATCTCAGACTCTTTAGGTGTTAAGTTCAAGTAAAAACCATTCTGTATCACCTTATTTTGTATTTCACAGGCTGAAGGGGCCACACTTTGTTTAATTGAATTACATTATAAATCCAGTCTCTATAACCTTATTACAGATTACGATATGCCAACCTATGGACTATACTGGAGAAGAAATTATAAAAATTATAAAAAGCATGAGGAAGTAACTAAAATGTCAACTTAGCTCTAGTTGATTTGGGAAATATTTTGATGTTCCAGTACACTAATTCAATGAAATACATCTTATGTTCATCATCACTGTTCATAAACTTAAGTTCAGGGAAACATGAATTTTCCCTTTTACAGAGAAAGATTGAGGGATTAGGTGTCAGGACTGGCTACAGAGTGGTGAGACATTATCTCATGGCTTACTGCCTAAGTTTCACCAACTGAGGTAAAAGCTATTCCCTAAACTTTGAAACTACCCTCATTTTACTTAATTTTGCTTAAATTTGCTTTCATTTTATATGTGTTGCTACATAAGTATATATGACAAAGGACTCTTTATTATCTCTCTTCTTCAATAGAGTTATCCATGAAGAGACTTAGGAAATATCTGTAGGTATATGAAAAGCCTTTCAAACACTTTACTTCTCCTATAATTTATAAGTATACAGGCAGAATTTTCATTACAAATTTGAATTCACAAAGACTCTTCAGATAGGATTCAATAAAGATGAATGGACAATTGTTTATATTGAAAAAAGAGAGAAATATAATGGTGTGGAATCAGACCTGGACCTGACATTGGTAAAGCATATTGTGTTTTATGATTTCAATAAGCCCAACTATGATAATGGTTCTCTATGTGGTGGTGGCAGTTCATGTGGACTTCAGTGGTATCATATTTTATTGTCTAGACTCATGATTAATAAACTGGAATATAATTAGCTTGTTTGAATATAAAAACCTTCTTTTTTAATTGTTTCAATTTTAATTATAATATCAATTTTCAAGCTATATGTAATGCCAAAAATAGCTAATTTTGAAAATGATGACTTCTTACTGCAGCTCATAGTTTTATTTTAGGAGATGCTTGAATATTTTCAAAATAAGAATAATATGTCATCCTTCTAAAAATATTTTATAAATGGAAAAATATTTTGTTTAATTCTAAGAATAGATTATAATTGATAAAAAATTATTGGCATGGATTATTCTGTTATTGTATTTTTCCTTGAAAATTACACAATCAAAATAGTTAAAGATAATAAATTATATAGTCATATCAAGAGTTAATTCCTTTTTTCAAAGAAAATAAAATATTTTAAGATCTCTGCAAAATGTTAAAATGATCTTATTTAAAATTCGCTTATTAAATATTGACCATGTACTAAGCACTGCTACAAGGATAAAATGGTAAAAATTTGTGGTCTCTGCTTTCAATGAGTTTTCAGTTGAGTGAAGGAGAATAAAATAACCTGAAAATGGAGCAAGTTAACTAATAAAGTAGGGTAATGTGCAGTGAGGCACAAAAGAAGAAATCATCAGAGATTTTCTGATAAATTTAGAGAAGACTTCACAAAGTAAATGAATGACATTTGTATTCAGAGAGGCAGTATGCTTTAAGGTTAGAAAAGCCTAGATTCTGGTTCTTGACAGCTTAGGTTAGATTCTCTGCTCTACCACTTACTAGCTGTGTGATGGGCCAACTTACTAATTCTTATGACACTCAGTACTCTGAATTAAAGAAACTCAGATAAAAATAGTAATACATTAGTTATAAGAATAGTTATACAATAGTTGTAAGAATAGTTATTACAAAACCCCTCATGAGTTTTTGTAGGATTAAATGCATAGATAGATACACATAAAATATGTAAGACAATGTCTAACACATAGCATTAAGTGTTTGATATTATTATTATTTGAGGGATATGGAACACTTTGGTGGGTAAATAATCGTAGGAAAATATTCCAAAGAAAGGCAACAACATAAACAAAGATAAGAAGCAAAGGGCTGATATGAAGGATCTAAAGATCTGTGCAGAAGTTTGAGATTTTTATCTTATGGGTGTCCAGGAACCATTGAAAAATTTTAATAAAAAAATGTAGATGTGAAGAAGCTCATTGTAGGGCCATTTTGAAGCAAAAATTGGGGGCCATTGAGAGAGTCCAATTAGGAAACCATAGTGTAGCAAAGGGATCTGAATTAGGGAAGTAGGGAAGAAAAATTAAGAGAGAGGGGAAAAAGAAAATTTAGCAGATAGGCAGATAGAATAACTGAACATGATAACTCTTCAGAATTGGGGCTAAAGAAGAAAGAAGAATGTAGAATGTATATTTTTCCTGACTAAATTCATTTTATTAGCACGAATAGAAAACTAAAAGGACTATAAACAATGAAATAGAAGTTTAATTACTAAATTAATGAGAAAAAATAAAACTGAGGCCTCATAATGTTTCAAATGAAAAAAATAAAGGAAAGTGCATAGTTAGCTAATCCTGCCATCACAAAATACCATAGACTGAGTGGTTTAAAAAAACAGAAATTTATTTCGTCACATTTCCAGAGGCTGACTAGTCCAAGATAGAGGTGCCTGCGGATTTGGTTTCTGATGAGGGCTGTCTTCCTGGCTTACAGAAAACCACCTTCTCACTGGGTCATCAAATGATGAGGAGAGAGAACTCTGGTGTTTCTTTCTTTTCTTATAAGGCACAAGCCCTGTAGAATTAGAGCCTTACCCTTATAACCTCATTTAACCTTTATCATGCCCTCACAAGCCCTTTCTCCAAATACAGTAACGTTGGAGGTTAGGGCTTCACACGTAAATTTGGAGGAGACACAGTTCCATTCATAACAGAAGGACTGACTGAATTACCTATTTAAAATTAGGACTTCTTTCTTTTTTAATCATTAGTATTTAGGTAAAAACAGTGCATTGGATGGAAACTTTTTCTAGAAACAAATATGAGTTATGTAATTTAATAGTTTATCCATGTAGTTTAGGCATTTGCATGAATTCAATCATATTGTCCAGTTGGGGCATTGCAAAAAAAAAACGACAACTTAAAATGCTTATTTACATATCCAAAAATTTTAATTACAGCTGCAAAGAAGGAATTTGTCAGTAAACACCATGATTCATAAATTCAGGAAGTATTGAATTGGAAAGAATACTTGAATGTGTCAAACTCCCTCTCTGCCATTTTACAATAGGAGAGAGGCACGAAGAAGCTAGGTCATGATCTAATCACATAGCTTGTTGGTGGCAGCATTAGAACCAGCCTTAGAAACAGAACTTATTTTCTCCTGGTCCAGTGTTTTGGCCAGCATACCACATGTCATGAAACTCTAGCTACACTAATGGATATTTTGCTATGAAATTGATATTCCCTGATAAGAACTGCAAGTGCTAGCTAAAATATTTGTTCTAAATGTTCTTTAAACTTCAATTCCTTTGCTGAGTGTCTTATAAACCAAATATAATCATTATAATGTTGATTTAATTATTTATTTTAACATCACTATCCCGGGTTACTACATTTCTGTAATATAATATAAGAAAGATGTTAGACCTCACTGATAACACTGACATTAATATGGGTCATATTTAAAGGCTTTGGGAGGTAAAAAGATATAACTCCTCAGAGGATCACTTGAGCCTGGGGGGTGGTGCCTGCAGTGAGCCGAGATCACACCACTGCACTCCAGTCTGGGCAACAGAGTGAGATGTGTACTGCCTCATGTTGCTTTTGTGTCTCGCTGTGTGTATTTCATGAAATTGCTGACATAGCCCATTGGGAATTAACTTTCCTCAATGAAGAATCTACAGTGAAAATTGAGCCAGGCTTCTATCATTTGGTGCCTTATTTTCTGAGCAATTCTGAAACTAGAATTACAGTCAAATCATTTCTTGTTATTTCTTTGGGAACAGAGAAAGCAAGAAAGAGAAGTAGGTTTTGAACTCAAAACTATTTTAACTTGGCAGCATTAAATGTTTCAGTTTTCCTGTAAAATATAAGTGAAAAAATAGGTGACATTTCTGATTTAAATTAAATATAATAGAAGCTTGTATAAATAAAGGCAAGGTATAAGCACTTCCAAGATTCTTCTTCTTGTATTTGCTTAAACTAACTAGATGCCAAAACAAATATCAGCGGCCCCCAGTCAGGTGTTTGCTGGAGCCAGCTTGCACTAGCTTGGAGAGTTGATTGTTGATCATCTTCTCCCAGCTTTTTTCTTCCCAAGTTTTTATTGCACTTTTATTGATGACAAGTTGGTAGCTTGGGATTCGCTATAGTAGGAGTATTTGTACCATGAACACCTGCAGTTGCTACAAATTAGGATTATATTATTGTTTATTTTTTCTGGCATAGTGCTGAACATATATTGTCTCAACTTGACAGTGGACTCAGAATTCTCTAATTTAACACAATATTGGTGTTCAATACATTAAGAAGAAAAGTTTTATCATCTATTTACAATGCTATAATGGAAACAAAAGCTGTGGAGACTTTTCTATCTTTGGGACTTATGAAACAATATCAGGATCTTTATCTTCCTTTACTTGCAGAACCATCCATCCTATGAAAATAAGACATGGATAGAGAGGGTCAATAGCATTTGAATTTCATTTTTTTATGTAAAGAAGAGCTTTTTTAGGAGGTTCATATGTCTTATTTATACTTTATCTGTACTAATAATACTCAGTGTTTGTTGATAGCTTTGTCTTGTATAAGAGTTAACTTTTTTCCTATTTAATACTCAGAACAGACCTGTGAGGCATATATAATATTCTCAATTTATATATGAATGTAAAGGAAGTTCATAAAATGTACACATGATATCAAATTCAGGATTTCTATCTTCATGTCCAGTGTTCTTTCTGCTATACCACAATCATTGCCTACATACATTATATTACTTAAACATGTGGTTGTAAGCATACAAAGAAATTAATCTGATTTTTTGCTGATAGCTGGTATTATCCTTCCTGTTCAACAATATCATGCCAAAGTGAAACAAAATACATGAAATCAGTAGGCCTTCTCCAAAAGTCCTCATGAGAGGGAAGTTTGCTCTTCCTGAAACTGTATAAAATATTGGCACTATCGAGGTGGACACAGCATGGTTGAAAGTTCTATATATAGGTGGTGGGTGGGTGAGTATATAGACATCACTTGAAAATATTAGAACTAGAACTCATAATTTATATTTTATCCTTACATTGATGAAATATTTCAGAATCATGTTGTTCAATTTGTTTTGATTAAAATTTCAAACCTCAAATGAGCATTTGTGCTCTGCCATAAGACATATGAAGGATATATGCCTCTTATATTTATCTTTATATTTGAATCTTATATGTTATTTTACAGAATAACCTGAGTCACCAAACTTTGCATTCCTCAGTCAGTAACAAAAATAAACACAAAAAAGTTAATATTCCTATTTGAACTGTCTCTGGTTTCCATCAAAATCAAAGAAGAAAACATTTATATCTAGAAAAACATTGAATCAAACCAGGTTTTCCAAATGTAAGAAAAATGTAAAAATGTCTCACAAGCAAATCTATGAATTTATAGTCTTTATAACAGAGAACAATTCTTGTTACTATACAATTATGCAAACCAATTTACTTCTGTTATTATAATCCTGGAAATTCTGACAATATGAGATATTTTCTGTGGGAAAATAAAAATCTCCAGCTTCCAGAAAAATTTCTATTATACCTGCTCTTAGAAGACATTAAGATATAAAAATTGTACAACATTCCCAATAATTGATTATAATGATTTACATTATAATTTTAAAAGTAGAATATTGATGGCTTTGGATATCATTTGATTTTACCTTTTTATTTTATAGGTGAGAATACTGAGGCCATGAACGGCTGAAAGTTGCATAGTTTAGTTACTGAGACTCAATTTTTCCTTAATCCATTGCCACTTGCTCATTACTAAATGCAACATGACTGCCATATTTATGATGTATCTTATATAACAAATACAGATCAACTGACTACTCAGTTGCCCCTTATGTCTGCTGAAGTCTCTAGCTAAAAAGAAACTGGTTGGCCTTGGCACCGTGGCTCACGCCTGTAATCCCAGCACTTTGGGAGGCCGAGGCGGGTGGATCACGAGGTCAAGAGATAAAGACCATCCTGGCTAACACACGGTGAAACCCTGTCTCTACTAAGAATACAAAAAAAAAATTAGCCGGGGTGGTGGCAGGCGCCTGTAGTCCCAGCTACTCGGGAGGCTGAGGCAGGAGAATGGCCTGAACCCGGGAGGCAGAGCTTGCAGTGAGCCAAGATCACGCCACTGCACTCTAGCCTGGGCGACAGAGCAAGACTCTGTATAAAAAAAAAAATAGGAAAAGAAAGGAAAAAAAGAAACTGCTTAAGTAGTTTTTTTTTTTTGGAAGTATAATAAAATTCCAGAGACACATAAGCATGCCAATCAGAAAATCTGATCAGTCTTAGTCTTTCCACTCACAAATTAGGCTTTGAGTTTGTTTCCTCTTGGGTAAAAATGTCAATTAAAAATACTAGCTTTTAGGATTATGAAAATCCTGTAACAAAATGGATATTGCTGTGTTGGAAAATTGTGAAGTGCTATTTAGACAAAAGATGATTGCTAATATTATTTAGATACATTAGATGTTGGAGGAACATTAACACCCACAAAATTCCTTGCAAGAAGTGAGCTCCAGAAGTTTTTCATTTGGAATGAAAAGTCTGTGCTTACTTTCCGTTTATATTTTTAAATTAGCAATGAATTATCATTGAGAAATCTAGTATCAATTCAAATGAACTAAGTAAAAGACTCAACCACTAGTCACTTTGGGAACTTTTATCCTCAGTATATAGATATCTAAGTATCACATTTGTGCAAATCCTGCATTTAGTTACCATAATTAAGATAAATGCTGCTGTTGCCTGTTGTTGTTTTAATCAATCCTTTGAAAGGAAACTGGAAAGGAAGATGGATGATCTAAGTCCGTAACTTGGGCTCCCCAGATGATTGTTCCCTGTCTCTTTGGGAATCTATTAACTCAAACTGGGATCTAGAAATTCTTGGGTGGAGCACACATGCAGCACTATTTACTTCTGATCTGCATTGGATGATGTGAGACCTGTTAGGGACATATACTTTATTTTTCAACTGATTGAGCATTAACATCACTGGTGCATGGAGCTTAAGTAGCTCAACCAGCTAACTGCTGTCAAATCAATTGTCAAAAGCCAAAGGAAACCTGCTCTCAGGCAATGCAAATACCAGGACTTCCATAGGATGCTAATGTCATAAAGTGCCTTTTGCTACAGTTCCTCTGACCTCTCCCCTTCCTCTTCTACTCATAGCGCTGACTAACTTCATTATATTGACTGTTACATTACACATCCAGGAAAGTTCCAGAATCTCTAGCAACTTGCATTCTAAGGAAAATACAATTTGTATCCTGAGTATCTAGTAAAGAAAGTACAGAAAGGAGAGGCAGAATATCATAGTGATTAAGAGCACAGACCCGGAAATAAGATCCCCCTGAACTTTGTTACTGACTCTATTTTGAGGGAGCGAGGTGCTCTAAGTAAAGTACTGACCTAAGACATCTTTGTCCAGTTTTCTTGTGTATATGAAGTGTGGTTTATAATGGTACCTACCACATAGGTAATAATGCATGAAAGCTCTTTTTGTTTTTAGTAAGAAAATCTAAAGAACTATTCACAATGTCCCTTTGAGGGCTTTTAGCCATGGCATAGTGCGTTAGGCAAAATTCTAGATCAAATTATTAATTTGTACATATTTCAGTTTATGAAACTGTAAAGACAAGCATTTGAAAATAACTTTGTATTATGAATGGCATATTTATTAATATTTAGGCATTGAAAAGCACCTCTTGTAAATATATGCTATGCAGCTTGATTTCTAAAGTAATTTACACAATGATACATCTTACTTAATATGTCTTGTGTGCTGCTCACTGAAAATCTATACAATTATTAAAGTGATGAAATGCTTTAGCCATACTGCAGTTACCTTAGCAACTTGTTGCAATGTGGGTTGTAAATAAATGCCTCTTTTATATTCTAAACCATTTTTTTTTAAAAAATGCCATATAGGCTACTTTAAAAAAATGACTTGAAGAACACATATTTTTGGATTTTAGCTTAATAACAGCAATTTTAATTTGGCTGTAACATAGTGTCATTTTGGTAATTTTATAGTTATCTTATGTAAAAATAATCTATTACTAACCCAGTTACATTTTAGAAAATGAACCATACTTTTGTATACTTACTTGTTGAAAAAAAATGGAATATTTAGCTTTCTGTTCTGTAAGGCACTGTCCTAAGATAAATAAATAAAATGACGAAACAAGGTCTCTGCCCTTTTGAGCTTTGATTTCATTGTAGGAGACAGAACTAAAACATATACATGTTTTTAAAAGAAAGCAAAATACAATCATAGAGAACGACCTGGGCTTGGGAGTGGGGAATGTAAGGAAGTCTGCAAAAAGGCAAGTTTTCTATTTATAGAGTAGACCAGAAAGGCCTATTTGGAGAGGTGACATTTAAACATAGATCTGAATGAAGTAAAGACATTAGAACATCCTGGGGTGATTTACTCCAGGCAAAGGAATAAGAACCTAACAAGATCCAGGGAACAGAATGAAGGCCAGTATAGCAAGAGGTTAGTGTAACATGAATAGATAGAGTGTAATCTGGTTTAGAGTTTTCAAAAATGTACTCTGGCTATTGTGTGTAGAAATAGAGTGCAGTGGGGAGCAGGGAAGGAAGGCGAGGCAAGAATGGAAACTTAAGAGCAGTCAGAATTACACCGCTAGACTCTAAAGAAAAGTAATGGCAATGATACTGGTGGGTTGGGGGAGGTCCCCAAATGCCAGTGGGGCCTCCACCCCAGCTAGTGTCTAGGCTCTTGACACCTCCGTGAGAATGAATTCAAGAATGAGTTGGTAAATTGTGAGAGTAAAACAACTTATTGCAAAGGGAAAAGTATACACTCAAGAAAACGGGCAGGGCACGGTGGCTCACGCCTGTAATCTCAGCACTTTGGGAGGCCGAGATGGGTGGATCACCTGAGGTTAGGAGTTCAAGACCAGCCTGAACAACGTGGCCAAACCCTGTCTGTACTAAAAATACAAAATTAGCCGGGTATGGTGGTGCATTCCTGTAATCCCAGCAACTCCAGAGGCTGAAGCAGGAGAATCACCTAAACCCGGGAGGCAGAGATTGCAGTGAGCTGAGATCGCGCCATTGTACTCCAGCCTGGGCAACAAGAGCGAAACTCCATCTCAACAACAAAAACAACAACAACAAAAACGGAGTGGGGGCATACTTAAGAGAGAGTCATGCTCAAAAGGGTTTGCGGTTGCTACCTTTATGAGTTTCTTTAACCAAGGTGTGGAATATTCATGAAAGTTATTGGAAAAAAGTGTCACTGTGGTGCCACCCATTTTTACACCAAATATGGGTATTCTTGGAACTGTTAGGGCTCTGGTGGCTGTGTGATTTGCATAGTGAGGTTCTAGGTGAAGCCTAGGTCAAATCCAATGTCATGTTGAGTCCAGTTGGTTTAACCAGCTTCACATCCTGATTTTTCAGGATCTTATCAGCACATAATTTCTGCAGCTATTTCAACAAGCTATTTTACTAGTCATGTGAAACTGCTGCCTGGAATTTTCTAATCTCCTGCAACCACCCTGTATTATTCCTGTCTCAGCAACATAGTAAGGGATCATAATAAAAGCATGGACAATTAGCCTCTTTCAATGTATATTCTGGAAGAAGGATTCACAGGTTTTGAGGACTTCTTAAATCTAGGATCACAGGATCTCTGGAGGTCTCTTTTACAGATGGCAGCAGGTAGTGCTTTCTGGAGCAAAGTTTATTACTTTGTAAGTGTGGGCATTAACTTCAAAGGTCGTCTCACCCAGTCTCAGCTGCATGTGGATTCTCCTTACATCCTACCTGTAGGTAGTGTCATTCAGTCTTTTTGAATACAGTCGTAAAGAACTTTTATTTTTCTTAGATTGAACTTAAAATTGCCTGATTCTCCCTTTGAAACAGGGCATAGAACAAATTTTTACTTCCTCTATAACCATCGTTTCTTCTTACAGTGTATTTTTTTTTTTACCACAGTTTAAAAAAAACAAGAAACAAAAAACGTTTGGTGGAACTCCATGGTTCAATAATATGGGAAAATACTTCTTTATATCAACTCCTTAAAATGTCATCAAGCACTTTATCAAAAATTTGAGGTGTCCTACAGCAAAGAAACCCTTTCGTTTTGATTAGCTTTTATTCAACCATGGACTCTTTACATATTCATATTTCAGAAAATTAGTACATGTGTCATGCTATTTGTAATGGTGAAAGAGACTCCTCAACCATTCCATATATGACGTGATATTTAGATTCTCATGCAATGCTAGCTAGCTTCCTCTGCAGAGACAGATTTTGACACTATACACCCAAAAATATAACAGATAATTTAACAAAACAATTCAGATATGGTCTGAGTAGCAGCATATTTTCTGTATCTATTACTTCATGTAAACCTGAATCCGTGTTTCTTTTGAAACAATTTAAGACTATATTAAATGTGTTCTAACATTATCACATCATCGATCGGTATAAACACAGATGTCCCCTCCATTGAAAGAGTTGCCAAGGCATTTCTTCTCTATGTATTTGATGTTTTTAGCATACTGGCTGGGCTTTAAATTCCTGTTGAATTTCAATAGGAATGAAGAGATTATCAAATCATTTTCATTCTGGATTCTATTTTTTGTTTTTATTGGCAATGTCTCCCAGCTTTGTGTCATCTGCATCCTTTATATGTTTTGATCTCCGGCATTGATGCAATCTGAATGAAAAGGAAAGCCAACAGAAAAAAAATTACGTCAATTTACTTGTGCCCTCCCATCAGTTTGATAGTAAGTTATTAACAAAAATGCATGGAGTATTCTGATACCACTAGTTTTGCATGCAAACAAAATGTCAACATCTTATCTCAAAGGAGGTCATTTGAATTACTTTTTTGAAAGTAAAACATACCTTTATTATATTCTCATCTGATATACCAGGCTTTCTCCTATTTAAAAAGTATATGTTCACATATTCTTAGATAATATATGTTGATTCTTGGTGCCTGTAGTTTCTAAATTTTCTTAAAAATCATTAAATAAAAAAATGTCTATTTTTTTTCCCATGGTTGAGTTTCCTCTTAATCAACTTGTATTTCTCAAGGTTTATCCTTGCTGCCTTTTGGCAAAGCAAACCATTTGCTAATTTCCATTTTAATCTCTCATAGGTCCTCTATGATTTCTGAGTTCTCCAAAGATAGTCCTGAAGTCACATTTACAAGTAGTTTGATAATGTAATTCATGAACTAACAAATTAAGATCCCTTTACAACTGAAGCTGAATTCCTGCATGTAGCTATACTGAAGGTGGAAGGAGCCCACATAGCTAAAGGGAAGTGAAGAGGCAATTAGAAGCAGGTTATAATTAAGCTACTGCAAAAAGAGAACAGATAAATGGACACTTTACATAAAGAAGACACTGATTAATTTAACTATTCAAATTTTGACAGGGTCAATTATAAGCAAAATAGGTGTATTGCACACAAATTCTACTAAGGTTTTAATAAACTCTGCCTACAAAACATCGTTCTGTCCCACCAAATGTGTAAGAGCACTAGCAGTACTCTATCTAATTAAATATACCATAATTTTTAGGCTCTGTCATTTTGTTGATTTAGCATATGCACAATAAATAATGCAAAAATATGAAATTATAAAGTACAGTTGAAGGGAGGTCTTCTCACTTTGAATGGTATTACAAATCATTAAAAAATTTATCAATTCATGAGTTCTTGTATCTGCATGAAGGTTGGTCATCCCAATCATGGTATATAATACTCTTCCAATCATGCGTTTCCATACCCTTCCTATCAACATAGGTTACTTATATGATTGGATAAAATAGAAGGAGTGGTGATCATGATAAACTATTTCTATGAATAGAAATATACAAAGAATATCAGCTCTGTACATTTATGAGGGTGCTGAAAACAAATCTAATTATAACATAGAGCAGATAAACATTAATTTGGTTAAAGAGTCATTTAAATACTCAATTAGCACCTGCTATGTAATAATTTTGTTGGGAACTGGAGAAACAAATATAAATGTATTATTATCCCTGTTTAAGAGTCAATCTAATCTAAGAACTAGACATTTAAGCAAGTACATTCTGAAAGTAAATTATAAGAATAACAATAGATACCTACTTAAGATATAGAAGTAACTCGGTGAGCATGGTGAGCATGCTCAACTGTGCCAGGAAAGGCAGGAACATCTGAAGAAAATATTTTTGCATTTACATTCCTATAGGGAAGCATATTACCTTCAAACAAAATGAAAAAAAAAAACTTTTTCACTGAATACATTAAAAAATGAAGAATAGATATTACAAGTTATTACAGTTAAAACAAGCAGAAAAACAAAGGTAGAACAAGAAGAAATTAACTCTTTTCTTTACAAATTAGGAAGTACTCAAGTTAAATGAGACATAAGTACTAAAGCCAGAGAAATTTGTGTTTGCTAATTTTGAATTTTTATGTTAAGAACATGGAATCTATGTAACAAATTATCTTCCCCTCTTAATTTTTTAAAATTTACTTTTGTTGATATCTATGTATAAACTAGTTCCTAAAATCTTAAGGCATTGAATAAATAAAATTAATACAAAGCCTAATATTATCTATATTACAGAATAAAAAATTTTATGAGTTGAGATTACTGCCTATCTAGGTAAGTATTAAACCATGACACATGAAGATAGAAAAAGAGATCTTAGGCAGGAAAGGCAAAATGTGGGTAGTAGGTCTGAGATTTTCTTAACATGTATGAACAATAGACTCCTGCAGGGTAAAATCCTAGTACACTATTTTTTTAGACGAGTTCTCTAAAAAGCCAAAGATTTATTGGCCCAGGAAAAAGATTTAAGATAGCATAGATTAGATTTCTATATTCAAATAGAAACTCAACATATCGTCTTTTATGTTACTATGGTTAAGGTAAATGGCACAATATTATCAATGTTTACAAATTTTGCTGTACATAGTTGCTATACCACAGGAGATATAATTAAACATAACAAGCAGTGACAGAGGCAATGGTCTGTTGTATTATAGAAGTAATAAACATATCTCTTTTCCAAAGATGTTTTATTTGGAGCAAAGTTGTCATCGTATGAGTTAGTGTAATAATGGCTATATTCATATTTTTAAACTATGGATCCAGTCTTGAAAATTTTGAGCATTTATGCATATTTCCTGCTTGAGTTGGCAGCTTGCAATGATTGATTTCTAGTTATCACAGCACTAATCTTTTTTTGATTATCTCTCAGATAAATGGAATATAAAATGCCACAATATTTGATGTGGCATTGGTTTTGGTAATACTGATAAAAGAGTCGCAGTTGTCCCATTTAGTGGTTTAGTTCCTTTTTGAGCTTGGATCATTTATTATGATCATTTCAGGTTAACAAAAGATTAAATGAGAAAAGGGTAAATTAATAGGTGAGATTAATTACACATGAGAAGATTTTGTATTTGTACTGACAAAAAGAATCAAATCTAAGAATATAGAGAGAACTCCTATAAATCAATAAAAACACGAACAACCCACTAGAAAATGGGCAAGAATCACATGCGGGCACTTCCCAGAAGAGGGAATAAGAATGACTAACAAACATATAGAGATGTTGAGAATCATAATTGATCACAAACATATACACAAATCCCACATTAAGTTACCATTTTGTACTCTTTTGATTACAAAATTAAAAACATCTGAAAATAAACTTACAATGGAGATGTTGTATATTCACATGCTGTTTTATACATTGCTACTAGAAATGTAAATTTGCACAAACACTTTCAAAAGGAATTCAAAATTTCCTTCTATTGTTGAAAAAGCATATCCTCTATGATCCAGCTGGTCTATTTGTACATGTGCAGCAGGGGACATATGCAAAAATGTTCATAACAGAATTATTCACAATGTTAAAAAATGTGGAAGTCACCTAAATGTCCATCATGGGAGAGTAGATAAATATTCACTTAAGAGAACAGTTTAAAAAATGAACTATCATTCTACATATAGATAATATAACAATACATGTAAAATTCAATGAATAAATAAAACTAAATTATCTTTTAGAACAGATACAGATATAGGAAAACAATATAAAAAGGAAATAAATGATGAACACAGGTTTTTTTTTTTTTTTTGACACGGAGTCTCACTCTGTCACCAGGCTGGAGTGCAATGGCCCAATTGCAGGTCATTGCAACCTCTGCTTCTCAGGTTCAAGTGATTCTCCTGCCTCAGCCTCCCGAGTTGCTGGGACTACAGGAGTGTGCCACCACGCCCAGCTAATTTTTGTATTTTTAGTAGAGACAGGGTTTCACCATGTTGGCCAGCATGGTCTCAATCTGCCGACTTCGTGATCCGCCCACCTTGGCCTCCCAAAGTGCTGGGATTACAGGCGTTGAGCCACCGCGCCTGGCTGAACACAGGATTTAAAAAGATGTTGGAAGAAGAAAGGAAAATAGGTTAATTAAAGGATGAGAGGATTTACGGTTAGATTTTTTTTTTCAAGATCTCAACTTTCATTATGAGTCATGGGTTTATGTTGCTTGCTACATTCTTACAAAAAGTTAATTTTATTTTTTTAAAAATAGGCAATTCATAGAACAATGATGAGGTCTGTCATGAGCTAATTGTTAATATTATAAAATTTTGTGTTTCTGTATGTGTGCAAATGCACAATAATGACAAGATATGATATTGTGCTACATTACCTAGATCAAGCTTATAAATTAGTATGTTGTTTACGGTATATGCCTGATATTCTCTTCTCTGATATTCCTGTCAGGGAAGCAAAGTACCATATAATCTTGCTTAAGAATTAAGGTTAATATGGTCATCATGCTATACATTAGCTGTCTTTTCATCCTACATAACTACAGTTTTATACCCTTTGTATCTTTTGACAAACATCTCCCCATCTGCCTCCTACTTCTACCCTCTCTCCTACCCCAGCCCCTTTGATAACACTGTAGTTTGCCAAGAGAGATTTCAAGTGCTCATATATATGTGTGTGTGTGTATACATATATATGCACACACCTCTTACATAGTTACCTTACATATATATATATGTGTGTGTGTACATACACACACAGACAGGTATATACTTACATAGTTACATAGTTATATATGGTAACTATGTAAAAGGAGATGAATATGTTATTTTATTTGGGGGTAGTAATCATTTAACTATGTGTATGCATGTCAAAACATTGTATTGTATACCTTAAATATATATAATTTAAGAGCTCTAAAAAATAGTTACATTTGGCTGGGCATGGTGGCTCATGCCTGCAATCCCAGCACTTTGGGAGGCCAAGGCGGGCAGATCACCTGAGGCCAGGAGTTCAAGACCAGCTTGACCAACATGGTGAAACCTCATCTCTACTAAAAATACAAAAATTAGCTGGCATAGTGATGGGCACCTGTAATCCTAGCTATTTGGGAGGCTGAGGCAGGAGAATCGCTTGAACCTGGGAGGTGGAGGTTGTAGTGAACCGAGATTGCATCACTGCACTCCAGCCTGGGTGACAAGAGCAAAACTCCATCTCAAAAAATAAAAAATAAAAATAAATAAAAAATAATTACAGCTAATTCATTTCTGGATAATTTAGACTGTTCTATAGTTCACCTAGTCAACCAGTAACCTCCTGTCTTATATTCCACAACCAGTTCTTGGTGGAAATAATATGAGCACTGTTAGAAGGGCCAAGTTGTCTTACTATTATTATTTTGATGAAGGAAAGAAGGAGCAAATCATAATATCATTGCTAATAAGGTCACCTACCATTTAAGACTTTGTGGATTACGTTGCAATTCAACAATTGAACTCTATTGAGAAACAAGGGACAAGAAATGGTCTGTATGATATTGTTGATCGACTTGGGTAGGAGATTCAAGCAAGTACTACCCTCTTTGTATCTATTGCTTATATAACAGAAACTATTTAGTACCATTTAAATAAATTAATAAATAATAACAACACACAAGAAACCCTGTATCCCAGAAACATAAATAAAATGCATTAACTAAAATCGTACCATGTACTCTTTTTTTTCTTTCAAAAAGTTCCTGTTTTGAACAAGTGGGTCATTGCTTTCTTGACTCAACACAGTCAGTAACTGAATCTATCTATGATATTGCTTTATCTCCCCACTAAGAACATTTGTGAGTTGGCACTCTTTCAGAAAGACACATTCATCTAACCGTAAGTATAGTTCTTGGAACAGAAGCTATACTTTGTCTTCTTCATGTTTGTAAAGCTTCAAAAACCCAATGTCAACTGGAAGAGGATTGAAGCATGTTATTACTACATTCAATTTAACAATGAAATTTTTCATTGATGTTTTATGTTATGTTGCTGGCTTTAGAATACAATTTTAGCAACAATTTCTTCAGAATTATATTTTATTAAGAGATAAGTCTGTGAGTGCAGGAATATGTGAAAGGAAATTACAAAATGATTTATTGGTTAAAATATTTTGGAAGCTATAAATTCTCAAGGTGACAAAAGTTTACTTTTGTTCTACTTTGTACTAATACTGACTACGTGGTATTGTCACATGAAGATTTCATTATTTTAGACTTCAGGTCACATTGTTCATATAATTATATTGTATGCATGAAAACATTATAAAATATATTTTTATATTTACATGTGTGCAAAACCAAAAGCATGCAAAACCAAAATATCCTATACATTAATATTTGGTACTATTTAGGTAATATCAAGTTTTAGTGAGAAGAAAACAGTTTATAATTTGAAATAAAAGGACACAAAAAGTAAAAATATTTAGTATCCAGAGAAACTATACAACAATAATAAGACACAAATAAATCTTCCAAGAAGAGGAATTTAAACCAAAAATAACCATTAGCAGAGTATGGATAGCCTTTATCTTGAACATTCATTTTCTCTTTAGCTGTCAATAAGAGATCTCCACTTATCAGCTGGGAATATTGCCATAGAGCTAAAAGAGAACAGTTCCTCAGCCTGCCTTACAGTTCTGTGGCCAGATAATTAAAATCTGCGTGAAGATATGTTGGCAGAAGTATTGTGTGGGACATTCTTGAGGTTGCCTTTTTACTCTCTTTCAACTTATTCTTTTTGATGATTGGCGTTTCTGCTGAATTCTTGGATCATAAAATGACCTTGGGAATGGAAGCCACATGTAGCAGAACAACAATATAGGACAATCTTTGAATGACACAATATAACCTCTAAGCTGCTCATCTCTAAACTTCTTTCCTACAAGAGAAATAAAGTACTATATTGCATAAGTCACAAATTTACTGACAACTGTATCCTACCCCCAATATAATCAAGATAATTAAAACCCCACATGCATGTCAGAATTCAAGACTCTACAATCTCCTTCAAACTGAGTTTTGAAACCACTTCCAACTATATTTTTCCACTAATCTGTTTGCCCAACCTGTTTTGCTTCCTGTGTACAAATATCTTTTATATACTCCCACAATATCTTGGTTCATTTTACTCACTTTCTCTCTCTCTCTCTCCATTCAACCTCACAAATCTTGTTTCATTTTACTCATTTTCTCTCTCTCTACATTCAACCTCACATTTTCAAATATTACATTCTTAAAAAACCAAATCCAACCTTCAGGAATTCTTTTTTCGTCTTCCAGTTTAGGGAATCCCATCTTTCCATGTTTATAAGCCCAGTTTGTTAAACAAGCATTTGTACCTAATTGCATACAGCTTTAAGACACATGTTATATTGTTTTCCTACATTGGTATTGAATGTTTGTTTTGAGTGTTTTATGTGTTCATTTGTGTTTGTCACCCCAACTCTGATTAAATCATCTAACTATCCACCAGCAAAAACATACAACAAAAAAATTTTCCATCCTTTACCTCTTTTCTTGTTTGTAAAAGGATACTATCCTTTAGTTCTATACTTCTCCCACACCACTGCTACTTGCATGAAATCCGTCTCTAAATTATGTTATTTGTGTCTTATCTCTCTGGATTTGTCTATCTCTTTCTCTTTCCATACCTATCCTCATTGTCTTAGTTCAGGGAATATCTTTAACTGCCAACTGGCCTTGCCTTTGCTTCTTCATTCTTCTTCCTCTGACATGATCTTATGAGAATGAGCTTATTAATGTCCAGGCTTCAAGCTGACCTCTCCAATCCCATCTATTAGTTGCTTTTCCCTTCTTAGTTTTGCTAGAGCTGTCATAACAAAGAACCACAGAGTGCGTTGATTAAGCAAATAAATTTATTTCCTCACAGTTCAGGAGACCAGAAGTCTAATTTCAAAGTGTCAGCAGGGTTGTTTTCTCCCGAGTTCTCTCTACTTGACTTGGCTGTCCTCTTGCTGCCTTTTCACATGGTCCACCCTTTGGGCACAGGCAACCCTGGTGTCTCTCCGTGTGTCCTAATCTCTTATTTTTAAAAGGACAACAGGCACATTGGATTTAGACTCACCCTAATAGCTTCCTTTTTACTTAATCACCTCTTTAAAGGCTCTTTTAATATAGTTACATCCTTAGGTACCGGGTGTTAGTAACTACTTAAATTTTAGCTTAAACATCTGTCTGCAGTTACCACAATGATAACAGATTCTCTTTCTGTCTCTTCTCTTCCTCCCACCCTCTGTCCCTATCTCATTTTTGAAAACTTTACACAGCTTTCGACCTCTTTGTTTGCATATTCAGGCTTCTGCCAAGTCTTCCTTTGCAATTCTGCTTAGAATATTTTCCTCTGGGTAGCATTCCCTGAACTACCCTGTCTGATCTTTCCCTGTTCCTGTGTCCCCTAAAATGATTCAGAGGGCCCTCCTATGTGCTTCTACAGCACCCTTGTCCTAGACCTAGCAAGTCTCAGAGCCAGAATTCAAATCCAGGAGGTCTAATTCTAAAGACTGCAGATTAACCATAACACAGAGATGCATGAATCTGGAGATAAATTGTTTATAAACTGCCCATTATCATCAAGGTGAGTTTTAAACTCCTTGTCCTGGTATATGAGTTCATCGGCAGCTGGCCCCTAGGTGACAGCTCCAGTGGCATCTTTCAACAGCCACTGCAAGAACTGCCTTATGTTTAAGATTTAAGGAAAAGGGAAATTTGAACCAAGGTAGAAGTGAAAGATTTCTATTGTTTCATTTTTATAATGTGCTTATGAATCCACTGACTGACAAATGGAGAGACAGTTGAAGAAAACAAGCACCACTTCTTTGTAAGACATCAAATGGGCCAAAATTGTTGTAAAAAGAGAGGAAAATTTATGATTCTTTTCCTGACCACATTACCTTGTCTGATTTCCTTCCTTGTCAAGAAAATATCAGAAATAGTCACCAGGACACCTACTTATATTAGGAGGATGACAAGTGATAAATCACTGACACTTGAGTAGTTTCTTCAGCAAAACACTCCGACTGCTTTGAAAGATATTTATTCAGACTCTATGTTTGATCTGTTTATTTCGTTGTAGCATGTGTTTTGAAAACTAGAATAATGACAGAATTGTAAGCAAGAGACTTAATTACAACATAATATTATCGTATAAAATAATAGTTTAGGTTAAAAGCAATGTGGCATAATGGTACTGAGTTGAGATTCTGTTTCTGTACTGAACCACTGTGAGACTTTGAGGAAACAATTAACTTCATGTTGATCATTAGCAGAGTAATAATGATATTGCCTAAGCCATGGAGTTGTTTTAATAATTCAATAAAAGGCTGGGTGTGGTGGCTCACGTCTGTAATCCTAGCACTTTGGGAGGCCGAGGCATGTGGATCACATGAGGTCAGGAGTTCAAGATCAGCCTGGTCAACACGGTGGAACCCCATCCCTACCAAAAAAATAACAAAAATTAGCTGGGCATGGTGGTGGGTGCCTGTAATCCCAGCTACTTGGGAGGCTGAAGCAGGAGAATCACTTGAACCCGGGAGGCAAAGGTTGCAGTGAGTTGAGATCACACCACTACACTCCAGCCTGGGTGACACAGAGACTATGTCTCAAAAAAAAAAAAAAATTCAACAAGGTAATATACATAAGACAATTAGCACAGTGTGTGGCAAACAGGTATACTCAGTTGTCTCGCTACTGTCCATGGTTTTTATCCAGTCAGGATCCATGTACCATTTTTGGCCTTTTGAGCCTGTAATCAACAGTAAAGCCAAATCCTTGTTCTAACAGACCTTATAGCTAATATAGAACCTTCTGGTGTAGGTTAAAAAGCTGTGATCTAATGTTAGACAGCCACGGTTTAAACCCTGACTGTACCACTTAAGCAGCTATGTGACCTTGGCAAGGCTATTTGACTTTCCTGTGACTGTTTCTTCATCTATACAATGAAGATAATTATTATTAAATTTGTTGTTAGGATTAAATGAATAAATAAATCTAGTTCTCCTAGAGTACTTCTGGTACATAAAAGGTGTCATTTAAGTTGCTTACTTTTTGAATTAAGCCATTTTTCAAGCTATTTCTTAAGAGTGAATTTCTCAAATCAGTCTAACATGAATCAGAGATCACAAGCAGTATTAGCCTAAACTAAGTAATTTCAAAGGTACAAACAAAAGGCTTATCAAAAGTTTCAAAATAATGGCTCTCCGGGTCTTTCTTTCCTGTGAAAGCCACATCTCTTTAGCCCAGAATAGACAAAGCCTCCAAGTGAGGTGTGCATGGTTCCTCATACAGTGGGTAATGCTTCAATTATAAAACATCTCCATTTTATATCCCAGCACTGCAAACACTATATGCCATTTTCCAGGAAGCCATCCCTTATAAATTCTGGTTCTATCTATTATAGGTAATCCTTAGTCAGATATCCTACTAAGGGCCCAAAGACAACCCTCTTCCTTCTAGCAAATATCATTAGTCTACTTACCCAGGGGAAGTAGAATTGACAGGGAGATTAGACCTGCTCACTTGTTATGGACTAAATGTTGTACCTTCTTCCCACCCCAAATTCATGTGTTGAAGCTCTAATATCTAATGTGGTGATGTGTAGAGATGAGAGCTTTGGGAGGTAATTAGGGTTAGACAGGTCATGTGAGTGGGACCTTCATGATAGCATTAGTTGCTATATAAACTGTGGATGAAATGTCTCTGTTTCTTTTTCTCTCTTCCCCCCCAACACACACTGAGAAAAGGCCATGTGAGGACACAGTTAGAAGGCAACTGTATGCAGGCTAGGAAAAGAGCCATTACCAAGAACCAAATTGGCTAGCATCTTAATCTTGGCCTTCCAAGAACTGTGAAAAATGTTTCTCACAGAACTCCAGAACTGTGAGAAATACATTCCTACTATTTAAGCTACCCAGGCGATGGTATTTTGTTACAGTAGTCTGAACTAAGAAACCCCTTTTTGCTTCTTTCCCTCAAGGTCTCTCCCTGGTAGGAGTAAATGAGTAAATGTATTGCAGTCCAGGTTATTTCACAACTTTCACCTACCCTTTTTAAAAACAACAACAACAACAGCAACAACAACAGCAACAAATATCTTTTTTAAGTAAAAGGAGGAGATACATCTGTTATACTTTTCTTTCCATGCAACCCCTCAAAGGCACTCTTTTATTTTATAAGGTAAAACTTACACATGGTTCCAAAATCAAAAGAACATAAAAAGTCTAACCTCTACCTTTGATACCATCTGCCCACTTACACCATGACCCCAATCAATTTTATTAAGTTTTGGAGAAAACGCCTTGCTTCACCTTGCAATTTCCACCTAAAAATATCATGGAGAGCTTTTTACACCCATTAAGGATAATTTCCTCATTCTTTTACATAGCAGCTTAATCTTCCATGATATGGATATTTTGTATTTGTACTGTAATGAACCAAGGTGTAAAAGATGTTTTATAATATGAGCTGTTGAAATCGACAACGATAACACATTTCTATGGCGTGTTCCTATGTCATTCTGTATTCAGTGTTGTCTGTGTTCTGAGGCTTTCATTTTGATTAGTTTTAAAATTGTGGCAATTAGCCAACATGAGATCTGTCCTCTTAACATATTTTTAAGTGTATAATACAGTATGGTTAACTATAGGCACATTATTGTACAATAGATCTCTAGAATTTATTCATCTTACACAACTGAGATTTTATAATAGCCTCCTCTCTGTTTTACATAAGAGTATCAACATGGAAGTAAACAATAAAAAGTTTTCTATATCCATAAAATTCCCAATGGCCTGACTCCTCTCTCTGAAAGGAAACCCATAACTCAGCATTTGGCATTCCCATGAAAATAATGCCAAGAAGACACTCTCCTATTTTAACCCAGTAAGAGAAGTAAACTGGTCCTGTGTTTTGACACTCAAATAGATATTGACTCGATTGCATGACAGGTAAGGAAGTCATTTTTAAATTTGCCTCTTTTTAGCATTAAAAACATATAAATTCCTTTTAGCCTTGAATAATTGAAAATGTGGGGACCTGGCTATTTGAATAGAGCAAAATGATGAATAGTGCAGGCTTCAGAGTCAGAAAGATACTGTGTATGTTCCATACTTAACTCAATTGTGACAAAATAGATTTGTCACCTTAGGTAAATATGCATAAGCCTCAATCTCCCTGTAATTTGAGGACATAAAATTTAGGTAAGTAGGTTGTGAACAGGATCAACTGATATAATGTACATAAATCACATTACATAGTCATTACTCAATACATGGTAGCTTTCATCATCATCATCATCATCATATACATCTATTTTATTGTGTACTAGATTCTGTATAGATTCTGGGGAACAACAATGTATATGACAAGATCCCTGCTCTCAGAGCTCACAGTACAGTAGCAAAGGCATACCAGTAAAGAAAGAATAGCTTTTATCTATGAAAAGACAATACACCAATAGACTGAATGCTATGCTCTAGAGACGTAAAAAGTGTTCTGAAAATGGCAGTTTGTAAAGAAATCATCTTAAGGAGGGAAAAGGATCAAGATGTTTCCATTGGAAGAGATATCATATATTTTAAATTCAATTATCAGAGAACATAAAGACATAGACAACACTGGAACAATGCTGTAGTTATTTTCATTTGGTGGTGAAATCAGATTCTTGGATCTGACAGTATCTTTGAGTCTCAATAGTTTCTTTTCAATTCCATAAATAGATCTAAGGGTAGCGGGAATGGGGTATATCCTCTGATCCTGAGGTTTGCTCTCCTTGTTTGTTAAATATTTTCCCCCATAAAAGCAAAGTGTAAAAGGCGGGGGTGAGGGTGGGGAAAGGGTGATCCTTACCCTCTTCCATTTTTTGAACAGGACCCATAAATCTACAGGTTTTTTAAATTATTTTTTGAAGGTGCTTAAATGTCAAGAATATTATGCTATGGATTACCACTACTGCATACACATTGCATACATCAAAAACTCAAAGCAAGTAAAAAGACTTCGCCATGGCTGGTACAAGACTTTCTACAACATTTCCTACCACTGTAAGGAACCCTTCAGGTATTGAAGTTAATGAATGTGTAAATAACCTATGTTTACTTTAAACAGAAACTTCAGTTGCAGACAGTGGCCTGCATACCAACAGCAACCAAGAAAGGAATTTCAAGTCACAACCTTTTTGGAGAGGAGTCGCTCTAAATTCTGAATTTTCTTGAACCAAGTGAGTCTCTTGATTACAGCTCTGCAATTCATGCCTAATAGTCTGCCAGAATATTTTATTGGTAATTGATAGGCTTATATAATCAGAAATCATAAGTTAAAGATGTCCTTTTGATGGAAACAGTTTATTATAATTCTTATTCCCACTTCGTTATCAGAAACAGTCATTTATTAATTAGGAATAAGAATTAGAACTCGAAGAGGCATCAAACATTGTGGCAAGCAGACAATGTATAGATTCATACCAGGTTCCAAAATACTGCCGAACATCCTTCTCTTGAAAGGCTGCAAAAGAGTCAGTGTGGAAGATACATTTTAGGACATCAAACCTAAAAACTCAATCCTGGCAAACTAATACACACGCAAACAAAATGCGTCTTTTTATTCCTTAGCACCTCACCACCGATTTCATTATTCACTTCTCCTTCATGCAAGCTGCGCGGGTTAGCTTCAAGCTCTTCCCTTAATTGCACCAGAAGTTAAGTCTGGGCATTGGACCTACACACTCTAAATCCTTACACGAGGGTCTGTCTGTGAACAGCCTTGAGCAGCGGAGCAAGTTAGCGGGAGGGTATCGCCAACTGTCTGCTCGCTCCAAGTGGCAGCCTTCATGGATCCATCACCCCTAAACCCACAGCCCCTGTCACTGCCTCTGCACTGAGTCGGCTCAAACAGAATCCAAGGCAGGTTCATCCCTGAAATTCAGACTTGCGCCTGAAGTTACCGGTCCGGAGCACCTGGGAGCCGCAACGCTCACCGTGGAATGCTCTGGAACGATTTCAGAGCTGTGAGTAGCGCTGCTAGAGGTCATCCTACAAGTTTCATCTTTTGTATTAAATCTTCACTTCTGCGCTCTGCGACTCCACGTTTGGCGCTCACGAACTCGGTTCCCGGCAAAGTCAACCGCCTTCCAACTTGAGGAGGGACAGTCAAGAACTCCCTTAATTTTGAGGAGATTCTCGATGGAGATGGCGGCGGTGGGTGGCGGAACAGCGGTGCACCCAGCGCCAGGGCAAAGAAACCTGGCGCCATCTCCAAGCTGAGCAACTTTGCGTTTTCCGCTAGCAGGTCCGAAGCCATAGATAATTCGCGAAGCCCCAGAGGGGAGAAATCCTCAGAAATCCTCTGTCCCACACTTGAAAAGGCAGAGTAGCGCTCTGTTGGAATAGAAACTGCGCGGAGCACAAATGCAAGCTTTGGTTAAAAAAAGCACAAAAAACAAAAAAACAATGGGCAAAAGTTTACTCTCTGTAAGCAATTTAATTCCTGCAGCCCATTCCGGGTAAAACAAACTCCTCTTGGGAAGCTCCTTTCGTGGGAGTTGTGGATGACCCCGGGGCGCTTCTGAGAGCGAAGTCTCTCCTGCCTGGGACGCCCCAGCGGTGTAGCACCCAGTGATCCCTCCAGACCGTCGAGGGAAGAAAAAGAAGTTGGGGCAGGAGCTAGTCGGAGACCCGGACAGCTACTCCCGGTGCAAAATCTTGGAAATGGCTGCTAAAGGGGTTGGGTCTCCAGACTCCTAATCCCTCCCCTTTCTCCAGCTGAGCCGTTCACCTGCTACCGTCCAGTTTACAATATAAGCGTAGAGCCTAAATTAAACCAGTTCCAAAAGCTAGGCATTACAATTCCCTAAGAAATTCGTTTTCAAAACATCTAAGCGAGTTTCGGGAGCTCCTGGGGGGAAATGTTACGAGGGGAGTGGGCAGGTAAAGACGGGATGCGAGGGGATTATGTTCACGAAGCGATGTGTAGGCTCCTCTATTCGAAGGACCTCGGGGAGCCCCTCAGCTCCCTAGCGAGCGGCTGCAGCCACTTCAATTCTCCACTACAGAAGGGGCGGAGGTGGCCCCTGGAGAGTGGCGATGGGAACAGGGCTAATCTTTAGTCTGGTGGCCTCTCGCTGGGTGTCGAGGGGGCGTAACTGGCCTCAAGAAAAGAGCTAGGGAGTCGAAATGCCAGACAGGGCAGAGAACGGAGAGGTGGCCCAACGGACTTAAGGGCGTGCGGCGAGGAGCTGCCTGCCGGCAATCCGCTAACCAGTGAGGATTGATTGACTCTTCCTGTCATCAGCATCCTTGGAACCCCTACCCCTCCTCAGGTCTCCCGACTTTTCGCTCGCCAGTGGCCGGGGGCCGCGGGCGCAGGACTGGGCGTGCGTGTGTAGCTGCGCGCACGCGGGTGTGCGCGCCTGTGTGTGTGCGCAGCCCGAGCTCTGAGCGGGGCCGCCAAGCCCCAGCCGGCTGCCCTGCGTCCCTCCTTGCGGCCGCCTCCTCAAAGCCTCCTCACCTGGCGCCGCCGCCCGCCGCCCGCCCAGCCCCGCACAGGCGCTGCCTCCCCTCAAAGTTTCCCCAGCTTAGACACCTTCGCGCTGCAGCAGCCCAGGGAGACGGCGTTCTGAAGCTGTGTCTTGGAGTGGCTCTTCTTACACCTCTCCGCCTCATCCCCACCTAATTCAGAGAGTAGAAAATTTTCCAAATTAAGGGGAGAAAAGGGGGAGGGGCATTATCGAGAGAAAGCAAGAGGAGCGGCCGCAACTGAGAATATCCTGCCTGATGCCAGAGAATTGACTGACGTGTCTGTGGGGTTACGGAAGAAAACTGAATGGGCAACCAAGTTGGCCGAGGAGGAGCTGGGAGGCTTCGGGGTGCCGGGAAGGTGGTCCCGGTCTCCATTTCCGCTAGTACGAAGGCTTGGAGGCGCCTCTGTGGTGAGGACTTTTGAACCTCGGTCCCCTCCAGATCCCTTGGAAAGGAGGAATCTTCAGAGCTGAGGAGGGGGAAGTCCAGGAAAAAAGCCCCTGGACTTGTGCGCGTCGTATCCTTGGCTTGGGATTTTAAGGACACGAAGGAGAATTAACAGCGCCTCAAGGTAAGAGGCAGCAAAGCTGCTGCTTGAATTGCCAGAGATAATAACTTAAAATAGATGTTGGGGATGGGGTGGGGGTTAAGTCAAGTTAGGAGGATCTCTGCGGGCGTTTCCAGGCGATCCCACGACCCGCGCTGGCAAGTGAGGGAGTAGCCGGTGCTGCGCTGCCCAGCTGGGAGGCAGGAAGCCGGAAGAGTGTCCTGTCCTTACACTTTCTGAAACCTATTGGACATCGATTTCGGACTGGGTTCTCTGTCGAGGTTGATATACAGCGTGGATTTGGGTTTTGGGTTTTCGTTTTTTTACCAGAGAGTTTTTTTTTTTTTTTTTTTTTTAATTTTTATTAGCACCGCAGACCCACCCCCGATTGCCATAGAGAGCTGTGGGCACCGGTGAACGCAGCTAGGACGCGGTGGCAGGTGAGCCTGGCGCAAGTGGGCAGGTGGGCAGGTGGGGGCGGCGGCGGCACTCGGCCGGCGGACTTGGGGGCGCGCGAAGCCCACGCTGCCGCCTGGCCTGCTCCGTGCAACCGGCGTCGGAACCTGGGCGCCGCAGGTCGCCTGCGGTTCCCTTCGTCTCCGCTAGAGGCTCCCAGCGGGCGCCGCGGAGCGGGTGGGTGTGGGGGCGCCAGGAGGCGGCGGGGCGAGCGCGGAGAGCCAGCGTGCCCGCGGGGTGGCGGAGCCCGCGCGGCAGGGGCGGGGGACGTGAGCTGGAGTCCCGGCGCGCTTCCGAGGTCCGTACCGCGCCGCGGGGACGCAGGTCCGAACCCGGCTGAGCTCTGGAAAGCTGTGCCTTGAGCTGGAGCCACTTCGGGGATGAGATCCTGGCCCGCACCCTGAGGGCAGCCCGGGGAGGTAATGCCCTCTTTCTCCTCCTCTCTCCTTTCGCCGCTTGGTTCTCTGTAAATTCTCAGTCAGATACTCAGGGTGGGAGGGAGTGAAGGGTGAGAGAGCGTCTATAGGGTCTGTATCTAAAAAAGGTGCCTTTCAGCGTCGCTCCGTAGTGCTCTGTTGTATGTGTATTCGAACTAATGCCCAATTTCCCCCGCCTCCCTTGAATATTTGGCTGCTTTAAGGGAAGTTTTTTGCGGAGAACGCTGGGTGGTTGGTCTGGGCCAGGCTGCTCCGAGGTGAGCTAGGGGACCTGCTGTGCCCCCTTTGAGCCGCAGTAGACTGGAGTGCAAGACTCCAGGGATGGGGTGTGGTGGAGAAAACGAGTACCACACCCTCTTCTTTTCCTCTCTTTTCCTCTTCACCTGCTGGTGAAGTCTCCCCATTCAGCATTTTGCTGATTTCCTTTCCCGAGGGATTGGCTCAGAGAACAGAGGAAAGCTGCTGAAATACTTGGAGGGACGGAGGGAGAGAGAGACAAGAGAAGAGAAGGATGAGAAGGAAGTCATGGTCTGAGCATCAGAAGAGGAAGGAGGGCGAAGTTAAGCTTGTGTGTTTGAGGTGGGGGAGTAGTGCTGGGAAATGGCTTTGGAGTTCAGTTTATTTGATGAAGTCAGATTCATTTCACATTTCACACTTTGACATAATCCAGTTTGCTGAAGCCACCTAACAGATATCATCGGTGCTGTGTACTGCCTTGGGCTCAGTGGGCACTGAGTATGTTTGATGAGTGTGTCTAAGCAATAAATAAATAAATAAATGAAAGGGTGCTTATTGTGTTTGCTTGGTGTGATTACCCCCGTGTCTGTCAGCCGGTAATGTTATGTATTTTTCAGCGTGCTGTGCTGTGTTTGTGCATACCATATGTAGTCATTTTACACTCAGTAATGCAATTTCAGGGTCTTCGAAAGGTGGCTCTTAACAAACACGAATATTTAGAATAATACTAAAGGAAGACCAAAAATTACCATGGGGTGTGGAATATTCCAGGAATACTGAATAGAAGCTGAGATCCATCATTGGTGAAAATATTGGGCCACATAGTGAAAGGGAAAAAATATTTTTCAGAAATTAGAAGCAGTGGTTAACATTTTAAAAGAAGGAGATGTTCTTTAGGGTTCTGACACCATCACCCAGTAGCATGCATTACTCCCAATACAGTTGGAGTGTGAGGAAGAAAAAAAAATGCACTTCCTGTTCAAAACCAGTAAAATGTTTTGAGATCTGCCAGATATTTCACCTTAAGAATTTAAATGGAATGGATTGCCTATTGATGGCAGAAGTGGTTTGGTTATGTAAGGCATCTATTATTTTTGATTAAGGTACATATATAAGTTAATATTTTTATATAATAAGTTTACTGTAGTGGAAATGGAAGCAGGACAATTTATTGATGTTTTTCATCCCTGAATAACACATAGCATTATCTCAGGGAAGATTTATATAAAGTTTGTCATTCATGTATTATATTGGATGGTGCTCTGTGTGGAAGGCAAGAATATATATCTTGATGAAGTCCCAAAAGGATGGTTTATGTTCTTAAAATACAGTATTTTAGAAATTTTTATGATGTGAAAAAATGATACTCATCTGAATATAGGTACAACTTATATAAACACTAATCATTTATTTGTTGAATTAAATTAACCAAGACATACATATTTAGGGCTCAAATGTATTTCTGAAAGACACCTCTAAAACCAAAGGAAGATCTGCTATTAAGACTCTGTGTATATGATGCATAAGGAAAGTTTTGTTCCTTGACATTTAATCTAATTAAACTAGTGAGGCTGGTTTGTAATCTCAAATCAGTTTTAGGACTCCATCTCTAAAGATGCTTTGCTCTCTAATAAATGTGATTTTAAAAGAGACCAAACATTAAAATGTTCCACAGCTGTCATGGACCAGAAAACCATTTGAGTCCTCTGAAACTTCATGTCAAGAATAAGAAGTGATAGGAAGTTGTCACAAATTAATTGGCTTGATACTTCAATTAAAAACTGATTATGATCTGGCTGTGGTAGTCATTATGGTTGATTTCATTTGGTCTCTAGATATTCTGTGAAAGGACTCTAGGTGGAAATGTTTTCCTGTAGTACAAGGAGAGGAGGTCACTATATGCAAAGAGGTTTGTCAGTTACTGATTCTCCAATTAGGAAACATGTTAGATTGAAAAAAAAATCCGTTTTCTCAATTTACGTAAATATTTCTCTTTGTCATAGCCCTCAACTAACCTCTGAGTACTGTATTTATAATTTTGTTGAAATATGTCACCAAGCCTCTTCCCTTTATGGTTTAGGGGCTACTTTGATGTTAATAACTTTAAAAACTATTTAAGCATAAAATACCATATTTCCTGAAAGAAAATAAATTAAATTTAAAAAGGGGTTGGGGTAAGGAAATTAAGGGAGAATATGAGGGAAAGGTTAAATTCCAGGTATCAGGCTTACCCATCTAATGGCATATACTTCTGTGATTTTTTTGTTATGCTTCTAAATAAATCCATCCTTCCTTCCTTCCTTCCTTCCTTCCTTCCTTCCTTCCTTCCTTCCTTCCTTCCTT
>NW_026652285.1:38488308-38521610 GCF_009828535.3 Hylobates moloch
CTTCCTTCCTTCCTTCCTTCCTTCCTTCCTTCCTTCCTTCCTTCCTTTTTCTTCTTCCCTCTTTTTCCGCTAAAATATTTCCTTCAGAATTAAATCCATGCTAATTTACAGTTACTTTATAATGGTCAGTCCATAATTTACTTTTAAGTGGGTGATAGTCTTAAAATACTAAGGTTGTTGCGTTTATTTTTTAATTTTATACAAAAATTGACTAGAAGGTGGGTTTGGGTCTTTAGGGAGTTCGAGTCATCAGTTTATTATCGTCTTTTAAATTGTAAATGCATCTTGTGTCTGGCTACAACTTCACTGCTTTTCGTTTCTGGAAAGTATAAAAGCATGGATAGGTAATCATTTGATATAGATGGACAGCCTAAGAACATGGTGCATTTGTGCTTTGAGTGGCTTATATTAATATGATTAATACTCTGTGAACAATTGGCCAATGTAATCAAATATGTAATGTTCATATTCAGCAAGTAGTAGAGTCACATTTGTCAGTGTATATTGGTTCAGAAATAAGTATCATATTTTAGGAAACCTTAGTTTAATCTAAACTTAATAAAGGTTACTTTTTAAAAAAAGTGTTATCACTCAACAGATACAGTTGCTGTATCTATTCTTAAATGTCCTCAAGAGAGAAGATCCTAGTTCTAAAAATCTCCCAAGAGAAACTAATCCAGTGCCACTGGGAGGCAGCATGAATAAATAGAAAAAGCAGTGGATCTGACACCAGAAGACTTGAATTCTACTATGTTTCTCATGACTAGCAGTGTCTTCTTTGAAAAGCTGTCTTATTTTTTTTTTATTTTTTTTTATTTTTATTTTTTTTGGGACGGGGTCTCACTCTGTTGCCCAGGCTAGAGTGCAGTGGCGCAATCTCGGCTCACTGCAAGCTCCGCCTCCCGGGTTCACGCCATTCTCCTGCCTCAGCCTCTCCGAGTAGCTGGGACTACAGGCGCCCGCCACCACGCCCGGCTAGTTTTTTGTATTTTTAGTAGAGACGGGGTTTCACCGTGGTCTCGATCTCCTGACCTCGTGATCCGCCCGCCTCGGCCTCCCAAAGTGCTGGGATTACAAGCGTGAGCCACCGCGCCCGGCCAAAGCTGTCTTATTTTTTCTAAGGCTTAGTGTTGATTTCTGTACAATGGGAATGTTTAATATCTACCTACTCTGTGTTTAAAAATTGATAACAGCTAGCTTTAAGCATTGGAAAAAGAAAAACAGAACTTTCAGGTGCCAAGTAAATGTAGCGCTTGATAGAAGAATAAATAAAATATATTTAAAGAATGCTTGTAAAACTTGATTTTGATATGCCTTTGATGACAGGAATATTTTCTCTGAATGAGATATTAACATGTCATGAAAGTCAAATGTAAATTAATATTTATATATGGGAGATGATTTTCTCAAAGTTACTATTAATAAGGCACAAATTTTGTGATGTATGGAAATCTTGTAATGCTTATTGTATGGGCCATAAAAGTTCATTTGGGCATTTGTGCTGTCCTTAAAGAGTTTTCATAACAAAGAAGAGGCAAAAGAAAAACAGTTAAAATATCATTTAATAATAAAGTCTCAGTTGGTTTTCTGATTTTTTTATTTTTTAGCAATTCTACATTTTTCTTCTTCTTGTGAGTATACTTAATATGATACAGGTAGAAACTGTCCCTTGCTTTCATTATTGTCAGGTCAGTTCCCAATTTTTATGAACACTAAAAATATTTAGCTTGTGGAATATTTTGTTCAGTGGTTTAATCTATGAAATGGAACACAAACCTAATATATTATCTTAGTTTTTTTACAGTGGAATTTGCCCAGGACCACGGATAGATCATTTGTCCTATTTTATTTTATTGGCTTTAATGCTAATAATATTAGCTATAAGTTATTTTCATTATGTGAATTAGGAAGAAAATACATGGTAGATATTAAATGACTCATGGATTTGAATAAAATTTTAAAAGCTCCATTGAAATAATTATGTGCTCTTTTTATAAAATATGAGGTTTGCTAGGATTTGACTAGAATACATTTTGTTAATTTTCTAAATGTATTCACTAGTTAATGTCAAGAATAGCCTGTCTTTACTGGCTGCAAGGGTAAGTCAAATACCATTTCCTTCCCTAGAGTTTTGGTGTCATTGTCAGTAAAAACTGTAAGTGTATTTTCTCTAACAAAACGAGTAAGGCTAAATGCAAACCTGGGAACCTAGACTAGAAAACAAATTACATTTTTTGTTGTTATAGATATAATAGAACATTATATCAAATTGCCTATAAAGGTAGAATTATTGTCTTTACAAATATCGTAACTGAAGTTTAGTGTAACAGAAATATATGCAAAAATATAAGATTCCCAGCACATTCAGTTTCTAGGTAGCACCATAGAGTTTGTGAAATGGATTCTGAATTGGACGACATAAGAGGATTTTGTGTCCTCAGACAATCTCATTCTATTAAAATGTAACTATGGTTAGCTGCAAGATATCTATCTAGTAGCCAGCATGAAGAGAAATAATTAGCATAAAAACTATATTGCTCCAGGTGTACCAGGAGAGTCAACAACAGTGCGTTGTGATAAATGTTGATTTTGAAACGGTGAGCTTCATTTTTCAAAAGGAAAGTGCCTTTATTTTCTTAACAATTTTTGACTTGACCTTTATATACATATATACGTATATGTACAATATCATATGAACACATCTTCTTTATATATACTTTATATATATATATTCTATCTATGTCTATAGAGAGCATATGCATACATAGGGAGGGAGAGTCTCTGTGTGTGTGTGTGTATATATATATATATGTACATATGTACATATGTATATCTACATATATACATGCACACATACACAAACACATATAGCCTGCTGAAAGCAGTCTTTGTGAGGTGAGGATGTGACTGTCACCTGCTGGTTAAGCCTATGATTATGGATTGCAAATGTTTTTTCTTTATGCAGTTTTATTTGCAGGTAATGTTAAAAGCCTAGCTTTGGTCTCGATTAGTTAAATTCACATCAATTAATATGCAAATATTTATTGTTGATAAACTAATTTTCTATTTGATATTCAGGATATAATGGTACATGAGAATTTGTTCTTGTTCTTAAGAATTCTGTGTTCTTGTTAAGCAGAAAACAAAAATCGGTGATAAGCTAACAAAAATAGAATAGAGCATCACCTCAATCAGGATATTCTTATTAAATATCTGTTGTTCCCAAGGCTATACAAAATAATAATACAAAAGTTGTGTCACCAGGCAATTCAGAATAGGGTGAAGTGTGAGTGGTCTGGAAAAGATTCATGTAGGGGGAGGAAACTGGGCTGAGAGTGAGTATAACACTGTAAAAGTAAACAATAAATATGTAAACTCTCTAGTAATTAAAGCAATGCAAAATGACACAATAGTAAGATAGTCTTTGCTGATGAGTTGGGACAAAGATGAAAACATCGATAGACTCCTTGTGTTGGTAAGGGAGTGGGGAAATAAACACTCAATACATAATTGGAGTCATTGTAAACTGGTTCAGCTCATCTAACATGCAATTTAAGTGATTATTACTTGGATATATATTAAATTACAAATGCTCATAATAATTGTCTTTATAGTTCCTCTTTTAGAAGTTTGTCCTCAGAAATGCTCCCATGAATCTCCAGCAATATATTATGTACACACAAGAAGAAATAGATAACTTGAATGACTCTGTGTCTTTTAAAGAAATTGTATCTGTAGTTAAAACTTTTCCACACCAAATTAGCAAATGGATAAATAAGGTATATCCATACTATGGAAAATATTCATCAATGAAAAGGAATGAAATACTGATACATGCTACAACATGGCTATACCTTTAAAACAATATGCTACTTGAAAGAAGCCAGAAACAAAAAACACTATGTGATATAATTATATGAAATGTACAGGAAAACATATCTATGGAATTTAGAAGTCAAGTGGTTTTCATCTGGCACTGGCAGTGGGGTTGGTGAGTGACTGCGTATGAGCACAAGGAATCTTTTGGGG
This sequence comes from Hylobates moloch, assembly GCF_009828535.3. NCBI lineage: Eukaryota > Metazoa > Chordata > Mammalia > Primates > Hylobatidae > Hylobates > Hylobates moloch. Next base: position 38,492,338 of record NW_026652285.1, read on the forward strand.
CAATGGAACTATTCTGTAATGGGATTGTGCTGATGGTTGTACAAATCTGTAAATTCACTAAAAATCATTTAATTGTTCACATAAAAAGAGTAAATTTCATGGTATTTGAATTATGTGGCAAATCAGCTGTTAAAAACCCAAACACAAAACAAAGTCTTCCTACAAAGTAAACTGAAGGCACAGATGACCTTACTAATAAAATCTTCCTAATATTTAAGGAAGAAATAATACCAGATCTATATAAACTCTTTCAGGAAACTGTAGAGGAGGGAACATTTTCCAACTATGAGACCAACATAAAAGGTATCATAAGAAAATAAAACAACAGGCCAATATCCTACAGAACATAGATGTAAACATTATTAATGAAACGTTAGCAAGTATAAATAGCAATGGCAAGTAAAGATAATACATCATGAACAAGTTAGGTTCATCCTAGAAATGCAATGTTGGTTTAACATTAGAAAATCAATTGAATAGTTCACCATATTAACAGAGTAAAAAGAAAAACTGGCCAAGCATGGTGGCTCACACCTATAATCCCAGCACTTTGGGAGGCCATGGTGGGTGGATAACGAGGTCAAGAGATCGAGACCATCCTGGCAACATGGTGAAACCCTGTCTCTACTAAAAATACAAAAATTAGCTGAGTGTGGTGGTGTGCACCTGTAGGTCCAGCTACTCGGGAAGCTAAGGCAGGAGAATCGCTTGAACCCAGGAGGTGGAGGTTGCAGTGAGCCAAGATTGTGCCACTGTACTCCAGCCTGGCGACAGAAAAAAAGAAAAAGAAAAACCATATGGTGATCTCAGGTGCAGCAAAATTATTGGAAAATACAACATTGATTCTTGATAAAAACTGTGAGCAAATTAGGAATAGAAGGCAACTTCCTCAACTTGATAAGGAACATCTGCAATAAACCTACAGCTAATACCATACTTAATGGTGAAACACTAAGTGCTTTTTCTCTAAGCATGGAAGAAATGTAAGAATGTATGCTATCATCACTTTTACTCAACGTTTGTAATGGAAATCATTTAAATAAGGTGAGAAAAAGACGCAGGCAGAGAGATTAGAAAGGAGGTGCAAAACTGTGTGAACATGATTTTGTTAAATAATTGAACAAAACTCCAAATGTCCAATAGGAAAATAGATAAACAAATGTTGGAATATTCATGCACTATGTTTCTGGTTTAGTAAGACGGTAAGTGGAATGTTGTAGTTCTTTAAATACCATCATGGGAAAATCTCCAATATGTATTTTTAAGAAGGAAAATATGGTTGTAGAGCAATAGTTAGTCTATTGCTTAATTCTTCAGGTATTTACTGGGTACCTCTTTTGTGTTAAGCACTGGCGTAGGTAGGCCCTGGGTCATATATTGTCTGTGGGAAGGGGACAGATATAATCCTGCCCTTGAGAGACTTACAGACTAATGAGAAAGAATTTATAAGCAACTAAAATAAATGAAATTCATAATGAAAAATTGCGTTATGTGCATATAAGAAATGAAGTTGAATGACAGGGATTTATCCATGAGTTTGAGAGAAAGATAGATTTTCCTAAGAGGTGTCTGGTTCCTAGTGAGCATTCAGTTGAGAACTATTTTTATAATAGACTAATCCAAATCATTCATCTTTCCTATTTTATCTAATTTCGCTTCATATCTGGTAAACTGAAAGAGTACATGCTATACTTCCCTATCACACTAACTTTTCCTGTGTCATTATACTCTTTTCTTACTTTGAATAATTCCCATAATCATCATCTGCATTCTTCTAGCACCTACTGTGAACAAATGCATTATTTTATGTGCATTCACAGTTGCATAAGGCACATCTTATTACATTCATTTAATCTTGAGTTGAAACCTGTTTCTTAATGTGTAATTTTTATTATTTTTTCATTTTTCTTTGGTTACAAAAGTAAAACATTTGCATCATAAGTGTATTTAATATCATAGCAATATGTAATATACAAAGTGAAGGAACTTCCTGGGCCTCCCTTGTACCTAAGGTTTGACAAAATAGGAAGGTATGTTGCACGAGAAATGTCAGAGTGAGTAAGTGTGAAGAGTGAGACTAAATGCTGTGTGGATAATAGGCAAGAGGATTAAGTGGCCAGGGACCAGAAAACACTTCAGAAGATAGACGTCCAATGGAATTTTTCAGTTACAGCATTGTAATCTGTGCAGTGGTACTGCTTCCTGTGATCTCCAAATCTTCAATAAAGTCACATATATGTTAGTCTTAGTAACATTAGTGTGATTGGATTCCTGGTAGTGGTTGGTGACAGAATTTATTTTTTGTCAGAGTTGGGGTAGCAGTGTGAGAGAGGGAGCTTGTGTAAATAAGAGACATGGGTCATAAAGCATGTGAATAAGACATGAGTCATAAGAACATGAGTCATGATCTCTCTTGTATGTTTTCTGTAAGTGGCCTTAACCATCTAGTTCATTTACCCATGCCTTAGATACATTCCTTGCAAAACATTCCTTCCAAGTAGTTGTGTAACATAACCTTAAACACTGAAGTCTGTAGCAGATTACTTGGTCTGGCTGTACATGGTTTTAATTTATATTTTTATTTTTTTCCATAAAACCTCATTCTATCTAACTAAAGTAGATTGATGGTAGTCCATTACCCCTTCTTTCTAAAGAACTTTTTGATTATAATTGGTGAAGATCATTCTAGAACATATTCATGAGTTCCTGATCTTACCTTATTTTTGTAGGTGATTAAATTAAATGGAAGCATTTGCATATATATATGGTGGGTTCTGAATTCAAGATTCTTCTCACAGGTGCTGCATAAACTCTCAATAAAAATTTAGTGTATCATTTTGTCTTTAATTACACTTAAAATGTGTGTGAACAAGATTGATGAAATAAATGTGAACTGAAATACATTCCACATGTTATTTATAGGTCCTTATGTAGCCTAGCAAAATACTTAGTTATGGGTGACTGCTAAAAAGAAGTGGATTTGATGTCTGTTCTGTTGGACCTGGAGCTTCTGGTCCTATTCATCAGTCCATAGGAATGCTTACTCTGGGTTTTACAGAGAGATTAGGAGATTAAAACTAAAAGTATTACTAGCTGACCCAAAAATGAAGGTTCCATGATTATGTTAAAGTAAAGCTCAAGGAAGGGTATGGAGTTTGATTCAATAGAAATAAATGGTTTCAAATTACAACTTGAGAATATGGATGATAATCATATGTTTTGTCTGTAATAATGGTAGAAAACCATGGGAGTTATTTGCATGTTGGGGAGGATAATTATTCATCTTTCCATTTAGCTCTCCTTGTGGAATTAGAAAGACTATAGATACATCAAGTATAAGATCACTTTATAAGAATAAAGTGCTAATGAATGTAATTATTAATTTATACTCAATTTTTAGATGTTGGAAACAGTATTTAAAATTAAAATAATATGGTACTTACTAATAAAACCACTCAATTTAAAAATATATCTCCATGGCTTTGCACATTGGGATTCCTGCAACTGGAATAGTCTTTTTCAGATCACATGGGAAGACTCCTACTTATACTTAAAAAATGAGCTTAGTATCATATTCTCAATAAATCATTCCAAAAGTCCTGGAATCTCTCTACTTTTACAAGCTTCTGTTTTTATATGTATTATTTAATATATTATTATTTTTGTTCATTGGCCTATTTGTCTTTCCAAATCATATGGTCCTGGAAGACAAAAATTATATCTTATTTATTACCATTAAAAATATCTTTGGATGTAGTTCTTACTAAATATTTTTGAAATGAATTGAAATGTGATTTTTAGAACATTTAGACAGTTTTAAGTCATATCCAAAACCATAGTAATACTGTTTCCAATTGGTAAAAGAGGTAACATGCAATGACTAAAAGTTTAAGATTTGGTTTCAAATTCTAACTGCCATATTGATTTCTGGTTATTGGACCTTGAACAATCTCTTCATCTCATGATGTGTTAGTTTCCTAATATTTAAAATAGGGGTAAAAAACACTTTTCTGGCCTGCATGTCTTACCTGAAGCTTACGACGATAGGATAAAGCATGGGTGTAAAATAAATTTGTGTGCTCAGTACCTACACAAAGTCATTCCTGTATTAAGTATACAATTAAAAGCCACTAATAAAATAATCTTAAATGAAATAATTTACATCACTTTTCTAGTAATGAGAGGTTTGTACAGAAAAGTAAAGCCAATGAACTTGAAATCTCTTTCTTTCTATTGGATTATCCCTGCCTTTTTATAACAGTTTCATCACATCTTAATATAACATGAGTTTGATTTTATAGGTTATAGAACAAAGATAACAATACAAATTGACCATTGTAGTTATAGATGTGGTTATAGATGGCTTAATTGATAACTTTCATATAGTTATTTAGACCTGGATTGATGATTGTTGAGCAACTCTTTGTATCTGAGTAAGCACTGATTTTTACCATCTCTTCAAATTAGAGCCAGTTTAAAGTGAGTAAATTGTATGATATGTGAATTATATCTCTATAAGGCTGTTATGAAAATTTGTGGAATTTTTGCCTAAAATATCCATGCGTTCATGCTGATATAAACACATGATCAAATGAATGAATGAATTGGGAAGAATAGGCAAATCTATGCAAAACAATTTCAAATAATTTATGTAGATACTTGCCCTCAAGGAAGTTGAGTATAATTCTCCACTTTTTAAGCATGGCTGCACATAGTGACTTCCATCTAAACAGTGTGCATGGAAAGGAGGAGGAAAAAGTAATGTTACAGTGCAGAAACCAGACAAACATGACCTCAACCAAGTGACCAAGGTCAACATCAACAGTAGTGATCATAGTGATAGAACGTACCCTTGATATAGTGAGAATGATGGTTTACCTCTGTGGTCTTCCTCCCCAAAATGCATAACTTTAGTCCAATCATGGAAAAAAAAATAGGCAAATCCCAACCGAGGAACATTATACAAAATATCTGATCAGTACTCCTCAAAACTGTCAAGCTCATCAAAAACAAGGAAAGTCTGAGAAACTGTCATAGCAAGAAGAGTCTAAGGATATATGACAACTAATATATGGTATCCTGTATGGGATCCTGCAATAGAAAAAGGACATTTGATAAAAACTAAGGATATCTGAATAAAGTATGGACAGTAGTTAACAGTAATGTAACTTTTGTTTGTTCATGAATTGTGACAAATGTACCATGCTTATGTAAGATGTTTATAATAGGAAAAACTGGGTGTAACATAGATGAGAACTCTTTGTGCTATGAAATTTTTCTATATATCTTAACTTTTTTAAAAAGATCTTTTTAAAATTAAAACATGGCCAATTTACATAAAACAAACAGTATTTTACTCATTTTTATTTTGAATATTTGATCTCTTTAAACATGCATATCCAATTTTCTTTTTTGATACTTTCTGTATCACTGAAAAAGAAAAATTCAAAGATTAAGATTAAATAGTTACTGATTTAATGGTAGTTTCATCTGGGAGTTCTACTATTAATGTGTTCTGATACTATAAGGGGTTATCACCCTATACCTAAATCTAGTTTGTTGGAAATAAATTATGTTTTTCGTCTCTGCCCAGCATTCCTATTTGGCCAATGTTACAGAGTCTAATCAGATTTTCTGCCATTTACTTTGCTGTGATGGAGCATTTTCCTAGGTGTTTCTGACTTAAGTCAGATTTTCACTGCCTTTTTATCTTTAATTTTGGTTTCATGTATCCGGGAAAAACTCCAGGGTAGTCTAGCCTGATTTCTAAACATTTTTCCTATTTCTGTAATAGCTTTTTATCTTAATGCTTCTGAGATTCTCTTGGTGATATGTGATAATTTCCTCTGATATTCTTAAGGTATTCTGATAGTTTTCGTTAAGCTTCACTTTGAATCTTTTTTTTTTCTCTCAATACTTTTTTCCTGTTTACCATTCACTGAAAATTTATTCATCTAGCATTAGCTGTTTTTCATTTGTCCTTATTTCAGCCAGCTGGTCTTTCTCCACTTTGCTTTCACTATTTTTCATTCAAACCGGCTCTATGGGGCTAAATATTTTCTTGCTCATGAATAAAATGTCAGATAGGCCTCCTATTTCATTTACTATTAGGGAATAAAATGTTCAGCAATTACGGCTAATCACATGAATAGTGACGTTTCTTTTACATACTATTCAAATAAAAAGTAGGTCTTAAATTTATTTAATATGAAAGTTTTCCCAGCATTTTTCTGGCCACCTCTATTGGGAAAAGGGGAGTTGGTCAGCCTTTCCTGTGTTTCCCCCAGTTCACCTCTATGCTTTCTGCCCTGTTCAAGGATGCTGCCTCTGGCTCTTCTAGGGTTAAGCCTCAGAAAGGTAGAAGAGGTAAAGGTGAAGTGTGACTTGACTGACTTAAATGTAACCCTGGATAAACTTCCCCTGGGTTTGGTGGATTCTTTCTTTGTCAATGATTTTTTGTTTTATCTTCAAGTGGTACAGTGGATGTGAATGCTATCAAAAGTAGGCTGTGTGCCTCTTGGACACATGGTAGGACTGAACTTCCTGGCTTTCTATGGTTGGGTAGGGCATTTAACCAGTTCTGATTAATGAGTTTTGAAGTTTTGAACAAAAATGAGAAATGTCAGTGATAGGCTGAACTGGGAAGGGAGTCTCCAGAGATCTTTCTTTTCCTTTAGACACTGCAGTCTACAACTTTAGAGGAGATGGCTATTGTTTCATCATGAAATCACTGAAACTTCAATGAGAGGAGCCAGCTTCTGCCTCCCACAGGCCCGCACAACCATTATACTTGAACAAGAAATTAATCCTTGTGGTTTTACGCCATTAAAATGAAGGGATTGTTTGTTACCACAGCCTAACGTAACCTATTGAGACAGAGAGATATCTGTATTTCTCAGAGGCCCCTACTGGGACTATTTGGCTGAATTTTCTTTGACATAGGAAATGCATTTTCTTCCAGTTACATGCATAATATTTCTCCCCCAGCCCCTGGAAATCTGGAAATTCATCCCCTATGTTGGGATTATTCCATTCACCTATGTATTGTTCTTGAACAGAATTTGAAATGTCTTTCAGCAAATTCTTTCTTCTTAGTTGCCCTCTTTAGTCTTCAGGAAACATTTACAGAATCTCGCCTCTCCCAGGGAGACTGTAGCTAACAATTCACTCTGCTCAGCTAGGAATACAGTGTTTTAATTCAATGTATGTATGGCTTAAAAAATACTGGATGTCACAAGCTATGCTCTACTAATCCTCTAGAATTCTCCTACAACAGTGGTCTTAGGAGAGGACTTCTAAAATGCATATCAGACATTAACTCTTCTGTCCCCGAGCATCAGTGTATACAGATACGCTTCTGAAGCAGTCTCCCTCAAGTTTCTTCAAAGTTTGAGTTAAGGCGATAGTTGAGGGATTATAGCAGCTCAACAATTTCCCACCCCTGCTCCCAGCCAAAAATATTTTTCTTTCTTGTTTCCAAACTTTCAGCCACTTACGCTGCAAGGGATGAAACTGGTGGTTCTTGAAAGCCTCTTTTACAAGTTCTGCATAGATGACCTAGCGTTTTGATTAAAAATGTGAAGGTTCTTGTCAACTATTTGGTTTTCGCATTTTGGGTCTCAACTGAAACCAACACAGAAAATGTCTCGTTTTAACATCTTGTTCTAAGCCCATTGTTCCAGAGGAATATTAGAGCATAGTTTGTGTCCTTTAGTATTTTTTAAGCCATTTATAAATTGAATTAAAAATACATTTGCCTACAACTGCAGAGTCATAGCCTCTTGGAAGGAATTACACTATGATTTATGGGAAGTCCTGGCATGTTATTATTATTTTTCTTAAAATCGATATGGTACTATGCACAAATAGTTAAATTCACTCACTACTCATTAAAGCTATTTCGTGTTCCTTCATGTGCTACTAAATGGAAATTACTGAAGATACTTAAGTAAAGTGTATTTATTCTTTCCATTTTCAGAATACCCATGTGAAAACTGTTGCTGTCAGTTACTGCACATTTATTTCAAAAGATTGCTCCGGCTTAAACAGTGAATCAATCTTGTAGACTGATTGATTACGTTATAAGTAATATGAAACACTCTTGGGTTTGTGCAGCAAAGGACCGTGAAACTTTACAAAAGCATAATACATATTATATATTAATAATCTTAGCCGGTATTCACTATAAAATTTTAAACTTAATGAAACCTTGAAAGGAGTTGCTGCATTTTGTTACCCTGAATTGAAACACTTAATTGCTTTAGTTAGCAAACACACCTCAAATAAGGGACCATTCTGGTGTATAAATGCCATTATAACTTTGAAAATATTATCTATTATTATTATAATTTTATCTCTGTCTTCTGATTCACAGTCCCTCATGTAACAAGTATAATCACGTTTCAACGATCTACGCCAAGTTGATGATCAGAATTAGAAATTATCATACAGAATACTTTTGAACCATCCTCTTGTCTTTGAGGATGATCTAATTAACACTTGATGAGTTTGAGCAGTACAAGATTTTGAGTAGGTTTTTAATGGGACATTTTAAAACTCTGGTCCAAGCTGGTCTATCCTATAACTGATAGTTATATACAGTTGTAAGTTACTCTCTTCCAAAAGATGCTAGATATTTAAGCTATACATTTCTGAGCACCAGAAATTTCTTTGTAATGTTTGTAGAGTGTGACTACTATTACATACAGATGACTTAATGTCAGAATTGGACTTTGTAAAATTCCAACACTTTGGTCTACAGCCTAAAGTTTTGAGGTTACCTATTAAAACAGCTTAAGTGAACTTAAATGGACTTGAGGCAGAAAAAAGTAAAAATTAAAAAAGAAGGTATTTATATGGCCAGTTGGAATGGAGAGTACCTCACAGATCTTGGCAGTGAGAAGAAGAGTGAGTTATCTAACCTGGGATAATAAGAAAGTGTGAGGAAGAATGCACTATAATACCAGGCAAAGACTGACATATTTTCCATTATTTCTGACATCTTTTTGAAAGTTTTCTCGGCCCCAGACCAGAATACCAAGCATTTATTTTCTGCCATCTAGAAAATTCTTCATGTACTACTCATTAAACATCAATTACATTTATACGTTCATAGCTTTTGCATTGCTTTTTAATTAGTTAATTTGGGTTAATATTTTATCTCAAATTAGACCATAGGCTTCTTTAGATTTCTTTTGCATGTTTAAGTCTGATCACACTTAAGAGTTCTCAACCTTCACTTAACACTGGTGAAAGGTAGTCTATCAATATAATGGTGACATTTGAGAGACTCTTCCATCACACTAACCATTTTGCAAGGTGTGAAAAACAAACCATGATTTTAAATATTTTTATGTATAACATATCCTTATATCTTTAAAAATCTTCAAGTTGCATATATTAAATATAGTGTTTAAATAAGATGGTGATGCTATGAACAGCTAATAATACCATTTCTTTAAAGTGTAATAAAATATCTGATGCTATTGTAGACGTCTTATACATGATAAATAGAAAAGAAAGGAAGTCATCAGTCAAATTAAATCTATTCTAGCAACAAGGGGGAACAGTGGGAAATCAGGTCTTTTGTGAAAATTGGAAGTTATGTGGATAGGAAGCATATGTAAGTAAGTTCTAGACATTTTCTTGACTGCAACTAGTCACAAGATGCTCCGCAAGTCCCGGGGTCCAATTTGATAACTTAATGTCATTTCTTTGTTAGGACGATTAGCAAGAAAAGAATAAACTACAATATGTCCAAAACCTATAAAGTATCAGACATTTTCCTTCAGTCTTTCTTAGCTGAATATTTTCATCTAAACTGGAGCACATGGAAATGATTTGTGTGATTTTATTTTCTAGGTTTCTCCAAAGATGGTTGATAACTAGTCCCATTCTAGATGCAGAGGTAACTTACATTCACTGATATCTTAGGGCATTAGTGCATAATTTGATTATAAGTGTCTGTTGAGGTAAAGTATCTGTGGCATTAAAAATGCTGAATTAATGTTTTTATAACACAGGACTGCAAAGCAATTGATATTCTCTTGCATATCTGACATCTGTGAAAGAATCTTTGTGTATTTAGTGTCATAAAGTATGTCCAGATTAAATTTAGCTGCTTTGCTAGTGATCAAAATTCAATATTAGCAAAATATTTTTTTTCTATTTGGCACTTCATAGATCTTTCCCTCTTGACTTTAAATTTTTCTTATTAGCTATTAAGCAATAATTAATAATTACTAATTAGTTGTGGAGAAAAGGGAAACATAATACACTGTTGGTGAGAATGTAAATTGGCACAGCCATTATGAAAACAGTATGAAAGTTTCTAAGGAAGTTAAAAATGGGAAAAATTGAAAAACAATTGGAAAATAATTTGGAAGTTTCATATAAAATTAAATATGTCCTTAATGTATGACCCAGAAATTGGATTCTCAGGCATTTATTACAGGGGCATAACACACACCCACACACACACCCACACACACCTACACACACACACAATATTAAAGTGTTAATTACAGATTTCTTTATGATAACAAAAAATAAGGAAACAATAAAATCAATAAAATGTTCTCTATTAGGTGACTGGTTAAGCAGATTGTGGTATCCACTGCATAGAATACAACTCAGCAATAAAAAGGAACGACATATTGATCAACAATTTATATGAACCTCCAGGGAATTATGCTGAATAAAACAGCCAATCTCAAAAGTTTACATACCATATAGTTCTATTTATATTTTATTTTTGAAATGACTAAGTTATAGAAATGGAAAAAAGATTAGTGCTTGACAAAGTTTGGGGGTGGGGGTGGGTAGGGTTATAAATAGACAACACAAACATTCCTTGAAGTGTTGGAGCTGTTCTGTATCTGGACTGTGATGATAGATGGCAGATAGATGATTCTACTCATGATATAAAGGTGTATAGAACTAAATACACATAAAGTCACGAATGAGTACAAGTTATACTGAGGAAATTTGAATATGATGAGTAGCTTGTTTCAATGTCAGTATCCTGGTAATGATATTGTATTATTATTTTGCAAGATGTTAACATGGAGGAAATCTTCGTAAAGGGTATACAAAATTGCTTAGGAGATATTTGAGGGTGAATTTCAAAGGATAAATGTACATCCAAATCTACATTACAAAACTACTCAGGGACCTCTTGCCACCTTGTGATCAGAGCATAGTTAGTGGGGTGGAGGTAAGTGTTCGGAATATTTGACCTTTATTCTTTGGAATTTGGAGAGCATAGAGACTATTGCCTGAACTTTACTTTAAAAAGTCAAAGGCCAAAGTCTGGCTAAAGCTATCTGAGATAGCAGATCAAAGAGAGAAATCTGCATTGAAAGGAGACTGTACTTCTTACAACTGATGACGGGGAACAGGATGCCCTGGTCTGGTGTACTATAGAGAGCATCGGAAACATAGGACTAATCAGTAGCAGGATGAGAGGACCCAAGAATGAGAGTCTATATGCAGTAGAACATAGCAATAGGGGTTGGTAGCAATAGGGGATAGCCTGTGGCCTCCTGAACAGCAGTTGGCTCATCCGTTTATTTGGACAATAAACATGGGCTCCTGGCGGTGCTTCCCCAAAGGAGGTGCATGACTTGGGTGCCCCAGCCACCCTGAATCAGTAGTGCTCATTAATGAGCACCTACTCTATGTAAAAATCATGGGCTCAGTGATGTGTAAGCAAGACCTTGTTCAATCCTCATGCAGCCCTAGGAGGGATCAACCCATTTTACGGAGAAGGAAGCTGAGGCTCAGAGAGGGGAAGAGTGCCCAGATTACTGTGGTGGAGGCTGGACTTCAGAGGACAAGCCCCCTTCCATTCATTCACCACTGCTGTTACCTGACTTGGCACACTCATCTCAGACTGCAGTGATTTGAGGGGTAGCCTGGCTTTCTGGGATGGTCCCCACAAGCCTGCAATGGAATTGCCCCTTCACATGGCATCAATGGGTGCATGGGTACATGGCCCATAGCGGTGAATGTTACAGGAGAAAGACTTCAGCAAACTGAGAGTGGTTGTGAAGAGTGGACTTCAGAGTCTCACAGAAGCTCTCCTTGAAAGAGCCAATATGTTTCTAACTTGGGAGAAACCAGAAACAACACAGTGAGTGACAGGGGAAGACTTGAAGAATGAGACAGGGAAAACAGTAAAGATGCCACTTCTCAAATCTTACCCAGTCCCCAGCCCTTTGCAGGTTTCCAAGCCTGAGACAAACATGACTAGGGGAGTAGAAGCAGCTCTAAATTAAATGTAAAAATGAAGATTTGGAATAAAAATTATACTTATTATTAATACCTCAAAGGCATACAAATCTACTCCCCTTGAAAGTCAATAAGCTAGGCAGAAAAGAAGTGAAGGAATAGAGGATGCCAGGTACCAGGAGCACACCAGGAGGATCATTAAGACTGGAGAGGATATGATACATTCAGGTTCACAATGCCTATAATGGGACTGAGTGGAGACAAATGGAGTGGGTGAGCATGGTGTACCAGATTTGAGGCCGAATGGTAAGCAGAAAGTAGGGATATAAATTAGACTCTGAAGACTCAGAGAGCCTAAAGGAAAAACCATTTCAAAGGCAGTTTCAGGTCAGATAATATTCGGTCCTAAACAAAGGCAGTGGTAATGGGGCAAAAGAGTTAGAGATATATTTTGGTGTGCTTGGATGTAAATAATGAGGGCAAGGAGGGAGTCTGTGGATTCTAGTTTTATATCCTCCTCCAATTATCCACCTACCCCCAGAAAAAGGTGAGGTTGTTGTTAACATATATAGTGCCTTGTGAGAATTACTGAAAGATTCTGCCTCTTGACAGATGAATGGTAAAAAGTGAGCATCCCTGGGCATAAAGTTGCATAGAAGTACACCTTCCTCTAAGATACCACAATGCCTGTCAGTCCTGTAATGGGGCACTGCGTAGTTTGACAAGTGGAGCAATAAGGACTGGGTTTCAGTCCCTACTTGTCCCCACAGCCAACATCCTTTGTGAAATGAACAAACTGCAGAACCATAGGACTATGCCCTGACTGCAGCCAGAGAGATGGAGTTTCTTAAAACCTTTGACCCTGCCTGGGTTTGTATAAAAAGAGGCCTGTGAGGTACAGAAAATCAAACAAAGTAATATCAAATAAAAATATTTTACCTCTGCTTGGCCGAATTGAGATGTATTAACAATATATAGTCTCTAGTGTTCAGAGTGAAGAGACGTTTATGAAATGTTATATCACTGGCAAGTTGTTTTTTCCTAACAATTTGAGGAAATATGTTAATAATATTTCATTAGAAAAATATTTTCTTTATGTATAAGAGATTAGTTGTGTTTCTGTATTATTTCCATTACATTTTGGAGCCATCAATACTTCTGTGGAAATCAATCTCCATTTTAATACTGGAGATTATTGTGAAAAGGTAATGTGAAGAATATAAATGTAGTGTTTAGCTTTACAAAAATGCTTCTGTTTGTAGTATAATTTTAGAATAATAAAAAATGTATGTTACAAGTTATCTTCAAATTTCCTTTCATATTTATTAGCAAGTTGATAGGAGCTTTAAACCATAGAACAGGCTCTAAAACAAGGTATAAATTAACTGGATGCACATATGGTATGGGTATCTAATTCAAGTAATTAAACTGAAACCCTATAGCAGAATTCATAGTATGAATAAATTTGACAACCCTGATATAAATGCTGCCAGTGCAATTTATAACATTGATTCTGTAACTGGGAAGAGGTTGCAGAGTGCGGGTAACTGTATCATAGATAGTATATTAGTAATTAGTTTAGGTAATCTCCTACATAACAAACACCATGGAGTATTTTACATTAATGTTGCTTCTGTTTTAGTGGGAGAATAAAATTACCTGGAGGTACTTACAGAATCCTGGATTTAAAGGTCAACTCAATATTAAGAAAGCTTGAAAAAAATCCGCAGAAAAGAGATATGATCAGGTTCATAAGAAAAAATGTTTACAGCATAATTGTAACTCAATATAATGTACTGCTAATATTTAATCTTATTCATCTTTATATCCCTGGGACCTAGCACTGTGCCTGATAATAAGTGCTTCAAAAATGTTAAAGTAGTCAATAGCGACACATGGATGGCAGATGATTTGTCTGGTTTTTGAGCTGTGCTATCCTGATTATGGTATTAATGATGTAGAGAAACTAGACAGTGAAGCAACCCCAGAATGTTTTATGTTTTCGTAAGCTTAAGCAGTTTAAGACCGTGCAGATGAGCTGACAGATGGAAAACAGTGAGAGTAATAAGAATAATTAGCACCAGATCAACAAAACTAAGTCAAGAGTGAACAGGAATGGTTACTTAAAATCATTGCCACCCAAAAAAAAAAACCAGAAACAAAACCTAATAACCTGTCATAATAAAAAATGTGTATGTATATTATGACTAAAATAAGAAAATCTGAAAATATAGCTCAAGTTTCTATTTATTGAAAGTCTATTTGGAACTGAAATGTAAAGAAGCCTTACGAATGTTAGAAATTCTTAAGTTCACAGTTTGCTTTCAAGTTTTTCTTGTATATACCAAAGTCATAGCAATAATGCATTTAAATGCACCTAACAGACTGAATACGCTTATATTAATTTTGTATTTCTTTTTTTTTTTTCTTGAGATGGAGTCTTGCTCTGTCGCCCAGGCTGGAGTGCAGTGGTGCAATCTCGGCTCACTGCAAGCTCCGCCTCCCGGGTTCACACCATTCTCCTGCCTCAGCCTCTCCGAGTAGCTGGGACTACAGGCGCCCGCCACCTCGCCCGGCTAATTTTTTGTATTTTTAGTAGAGACGGGGTTTCACTGTGGTCTCGATCTCCTGACCTCGTGATCCGCCTGCCTCGGCCTCCCAAAGTGCTGGGATTACAAGCGTGAGCCACCGCGCCCGGCTTAATTTTGTATTTCTTATTTCTACTTATGTATTGAGGGTCTTGCTTAAATTTTATCAGGTGTCCTATTTTCTGATTGACTAAGAATGTGATCCAATGGTATTTGAATATCTGCAATGGTGGCAAATGTGTGGTATCTCTCACACCATGGTCTAATGGATTTTTTCTTGTACTTAATGTTTTTAATCATTTAGAATCTCTTATTACATTGTTCAAAATTGACACTCAATAAATATTAGCCAGACTATGTTTTAGAGACCTTATAAAACTTTCTCTTCAGTGTTGATCTGTTCTTCATTTGGTCTCTGTCTATCCAAGACCAATACACCTATGACTAACACTGGAAATCACATCATATTTAAAAAACTGGAAATTATTAAAATTGGAGACAATGCCATACCAATTAATTGGCATATATTTTGGAAAGCTTGGAAAGTTAATAATTTTAAAATTGTCTTATTTTTTCATAGTATGGAAATTTTGAACAAAGGCAAATATAATTTTTTAAATAAAGAAACAACTTTTAAGGTTATGGTGTCCTTATTGGTTGCTTTCCATTGATATTTGTTTTATACTTTTGTTCGAATTGTTTAAAATCAGCATAAACCTGGGTAGTTATCTTGTTGCCATATTTTATTTTAATTTATCTAGCAGCATTTCCTATTTTAATCATATGAACTAGAAAATAGTTGTTTTCAGAAAAACACTGAGAATAACTAAATAAGTAATATTATATTAAATTTCCTTACACTATTTTAAAAATATTTGTTAGCCTTTTATGAACCATAAGGATATGTTTTGAGATCCATTTTCTTGCCAGGATATCAAGTAGAAGTGGGTATAAACAAGTCAGCTTACTGAAATTTGGTTATAATTAGTTTTTAAAGTAATTTACAGTAATTACTGGCAATTAAAATATTTAATTATAATCGTATATTTTGTACACTTTATTGTAGTTATCTTGGCCATCTGTCTGATGACTTTTTAATCTGTTGCTTGTGCTAAAAATCTCTAGATTATGATTCAACACTGACTGCTCTTTAATAAAGAAGAAACATTTTTAAATATTTTTAATTTTAATGCGTTTCTTAAAGTATGAAGTTGATAATGAAACTGATTAAGTGCAATGTTGTAAAAATTGAAATGTATACTTTCCCATTTTCAGATGACCTTACATACCTAGACTATTGAATTTACAAGGCAAATGAGATAGGATTAATTTATATATATATGTACACCAGAGTTTTCATTTCAATAGAAAATATATTTGATGTATTTCCCACTTAAGCACCTAACGATATAATGCAAAGTTATACTTTGAAACCTGTTTTTTAAATTTATATTAGTGTTGGAAAAGGCTAAAGAACATTAATAAATTCATTATGTTTCTAATTTGGAACTGTTAGATATTTCTATGAACTAGGCCCCAATTTGATTGAAAAATTTAATGACAGAGTGAACAACCAGAGGTTTGAATATAAATAGTATGCTTAGGGATTAAAATATTACCAGAATATAACATTCTAGATTTTGCTTTTGCTTTTCAATAGATATCAGGTTAAATTGTATTCTTGTTTTCTTATAAGATGCAATGGAAAAAGATGATTCACTTCACAGGAATTTGATTTATAATTGTTTTTGCTCAGTTCTCCAGCAGGGTGATCCATGTGTATATATTCATTTTTAAAGACGTAATTAGAATTTCAATGGACTTATATGTAATTATCTATGAAAGTGAATTGATTGTGAAGGAAAATTTTATTGTAGGACTGTGATGCAGCAGGGAGAGCACTGGACCTGCTCTCGGAAATCTTGGTTCAGATTTTAGCTCTACTTTTTTGCTAGCTTTGTGAGTTGGTACAAGGAACTTAACCTCGTTTAAAACTCTGGGGAGACAACAATGATTTCTCTGTCTGTAGCTGAAATTTGTGTGTATATAAAAACCAAATGGCATCTATATGAAAACCGTTTAAAATTGTAAGCTACAATTTTATTATCATTGTCATACACAATAATTTGCCATTTTTATGGTCTTTCTTATGGGCCAAGTGCTATGCTGTGTGTCTTATCTCATTTAATTCTCAAAACAGCTATATTTGGTAGGCATTGTTAGCAGCCATATATGATAAATGAGAAAATTGGCATTTCCTAGAAAGTGGTGAAGCCAGGATGCAGACAATCTTTCTAAAACCCCTGACTTTAGCTAGTATGCCTCAGTATATAATGTTACTTTTAACTTGTTGCTTAATGCTAAGATATTCTGGAAATGAAGTGTCAACCATATTAATCATGAACTATCTTAGTACAAATGCAGGTCTTTCCAATCATTTTAGAAGTATTATTCTGATGGCTAGTATCCCAGAAGAACAGCAATTTTCTGGATCTCTTTACTTTCTGGGAGGTTATTTTAATTTCATTTTGTACATTAGTTATAAAATTTCAAGTTTGGCAAGGGTGAGAAGGTTATGTTTCAGCATGTTTATATTAATCCCTGGTTCTATATATGTGACCCGAACCATTCCTATTTCACCATGTAAGATGCCTTTATGGATCACTTAAAATAATAAATGGAAGTCGCATTTCCTTTTCTTTATTTTTTTGGTGACATAAATTGCAGCATTGACAAACTGTAAAATTCAAGAAAAAGCAGAGTTATAGAGCTTAATGGTAATTTAAATGGAATTGTTAAAAATAGTAATAATTGATAATTGTTATATGTGTTGGTTATCTACAGTTTGAGAATAATCTGTAAAAGTGCTCTTGAAGTCTATATAGTTCAATTTGCTCATTTTATAAATGAGAAAATTGGAATGTGAGAAATAAACTAATTTTTCCAAGGTGAAATAGGAACTTACTATCATAATTTGGTTGTGTTCAAAGGCGGGTGAAAAAAAAGTGATTGACCTGGAAAGTTTGGTTTGGGCTAATGAACATGAACATACATCGTGTTTATTTTTTAAAAAGGCTTCAGGAACTTGGTCATTTGGTGTTAAGACTTCCACATAATCTAGTGGTCTTTTTTGGATTACTTTCAGCAATATCAGCAACTTTTGAGATTGAGACATATGTGTACACCTATTTGAAGATATACTTTGGTTCTGTAGTGTTTGGAAATGCTGCAAGTCATTATTTACTTTGAGATTATGGAGCAGCAAGATGTGGTAGGAGCACTGGTCATGAAGAGAGAAGACTGAAGTTTTCCCAATTCACTCTACCTTTCTAAGCACAATTTGTAACATGGAATACACTCTGCTTTATCTAAATTCCATTGTCTAAATCGCACTTCCATTGTCTAAATTAAAAGGAGAGATTATACAAATGACCTTTGCAAAACGTAAATTGATTTTTTTCTTTTTATGAAGGTTAGCTGTGTGATATTAGAAGGTTATCATCTTACTTCTTTAAGCATTAATTAACTCTTCCTATCTCATGGGGTTGTGTATATTTTAAGCAATGTGTTTAAAGTATGTAATGTCTTTGGACGTAATAGGCATATGTGACAGATGGAATGCCTAAATTGCCCTAGTTTTTTATATTTCATTGTATCCATGCCTGTTACAATGTGATTTGCAATTTTTCCTATCAAGGGGTGGAATTATTTCCCACCCCTTGAGACTTACTTTGTTCCATAGAGTGCTATTCTGAGGGGCACCATTTCTGACCTTAGCATTGAAAGGCCTGGCATGTTCTGTACTCTCTTTTGGATTCCTGCTGCCACCATCAAGACATGCCTGGAATTACTCTAGAGGTAAATGAGACACCCTGTGGAGTAGAGCCTAGTCATAGACCAGGCAGGCCCTTACCAGTCTATACTGGATGGATGAGTGAACACAGTTGAGATCAGTTGAGCTGGGCCAAGATCATTGGGACTTCCCAGCTGAACCTGGAGAGTCTATTTAGACTTATGAATACAACAACGACAACAACAATGAAAAGATTATTATTTTTAATCACTATGTTGTGGGGGTGGTTTGTGACAGCTACAGCTAACTGATAGCACATGAAAAAAAGTAATGGTAGGTATTATTATGGTTTCTGTATATGTAATAAACTTTATGAAAATGGTTACTTATATTTGGAAACCTTTATTTGGGCTTAAGTGTAAGGTAATTTTTTTCTAGCTTTTCAATTAAATCCATTATCCAGACAAAACCAAAAAAAGAGAGAGAGAAAGAGGAAGGGAGAGGGAGGGAGGAGGGAGGGAGGAGAGAAGGAAGGAAGGGAGGAAAGGAGGAAGGGAGGGAGGGAGAGAAAGGTAACTAGAGGGATTCTTGCTACATAAGAATATTCAAAACATAAATGCATGAAGTGTAAGGTAATGGGTAATTGATTCAACTACCTAAATTGGGAGATGTGTCCCCCTTCTAGAGAGACATAGATATTCTGAAATTGCCTCATGCTTTAGTCATCAACCCGAATAATGATGCTTGGAAGCAGAAGCATCCTCCCCTCTACCTCTTCCCCCTGTAGAACATGAATTTAATGTGCTTTAAAATACATTTACTTGGCAGCCCAGTAAAGACATTAACTAAAACATATAGCATGACCTTGAGAACATATTATGTGACACTCCCTGAGAGTCAATATGAAGTTTTTTTTTTAATTTTTAAAATACAGATTTTTTTCTTCTTTCTTTATTATGAACATTTAGCCAGTTGCAAACACAGCTGGCTACTTTCAGTTTGAGGAAAGTCTTCAACATAAAAGGGACGTGGTTCACTGAGCTTGCCCTGTTGAAATTTGGCATTTAAACAGTTTTTATGACAGCAGAGCACAGTCGAGCAAGAATGTTTCCATATGAAAGTATATACTTGTCCAATTACTTTCTCTATCATTGTTACTCACATGTGGTGCTTTAGATAAGAGCGTGTTCCTTCACTGCAATCTTCTTATTAAATTAACTTTATTTTCAAGAAGCTCTAGAGATGAAAAGCACTCCGGATGTTAAATGTCATTTAAATATTATATGAAGTGCATCTCAAGTGTTACATTTGTAGGTAGCAGAAAAAAAAAAAAAGAAACAGGTAGGCAGTGTGAACGGAAGACTGAGGGGGCAACTTAATGTCAGGCTTAACATTTTGGAAGGCTGCTTTGTGTAGCATCTCAAAAAGCTATTCTCTGTTGTCATGAGGGACTTCATGTGAGCAGAACATGAGGAAATGGCATTGAATAGCAGCAGAGGAGACCAAGGGAAAAATAATTTATTCTTTTAACGTATATAAGACATGTCACTGAGTGCCTACTGGGTAAGGCCCTATTCTAAGTGCTCAGAATAGAGGAATGAATGAACCCGAGAAAAGTTCCTGCAGTCCGTCTGGTAACTATCACTTCTTTCTCAGATAATAATTTAGAGCCTCCAAAGTCTTAGGTTTTAACCTCAGATCTACTTTTGGCACCTGACCTTGCCCTTACTTTTGGAACTCCAAAATAAAGATGAAGGTACTGTGGATACTATCAAATGATGCTGGGGAATGTTACTGGCACCATCTGGCTGGTCTTCCAAGGTTCTGAGTTGTCTCCGCCCATGGCTTCAGTTCTTCATGTGATCAGAGAGATGTCGGGACATAGTTCTTTCACTGTTCATTGAAGAGTTACTGGTTAATTTTTTCATTCAAAAGGATATTTCTTTGGGTAAATAATTTCTTAGCTTATTCGAACAAAATCTTTTGTCTCTGGGCTGTGGCAGTTCATCTCTTTGTTGCCATTGGAAATAGAAAATTAATTGTCCCTGGCATTCTAGGTCCTATTTTATCATTTACAAATTCTCATTCCTTTTCCTTTTATTTTCCTTCTGGTAATATGAGCATACTTCATATCCTGGTTTTATTGTTTGTCATTTGCTAGTTTTATTTTGCATTGTTTGTTGCCCACATGCAGGTTTTGCATGTATTTCTGTCATGGATTTCTTAGTCTTCATATCCTAAGTGGGTGTCACTCTTTATTCATTGAGATATGAATAACCCTAGTTTTGTATCTCAGTATGTTTGGATGGTCTGCTAATTTTGGTGGATTTTTATCTCTTCGTTAATCTACCTCCTTGAAGGAATGATTTAAAACTCTAAAATCAGTTACACTATTTTGTTGAAAATATGAAATGCTGTAGAGTTGTCTTCTGATGCCATGTTACTCATAGCCATCAATGAGTGAGTCACAGACTAGATTAGTGGAAGGAAGGAAGGAAGCAAACAAATGAAAAAAAAAAAAACTATAGATTTACTTCTTCATTTCTTTCCTTGGCTGACAGGTGGAATGCTTAAACCAAAGAAGAGTAATCTGTTGGCCCACCTTTGATTCACTTGCTGGCTTTGTGATATGTGAAGGTCATTGGTCAGCATTTTTCCCTGTTAAGAGAGTTAGAGAACTAGTGAGTTTATCATTAGTCATCCTGGGAAGAGCCAGTTTTAACATCTGTAGTAATTACCTTTTCCAGCCTGGCCTCTCAACTTAATGTTTTTTTTCTAGTCGTTCTAACTCAAGCTTTGTTCTAGGCTTATATTTATTATTAATCTTATATGTACCTCCTGCTTAAATCTTACCATACCTAACACTTGGATCCTACATCTTGGTTCCTGCTGGACAGGTTCCTATCCATGAGGCTTTTTTTCTAACTTATTGTTAGTTCTAATCTCTGACTAAATTAGAGATATGTTCCTGAAAAGTTATGTTCCCTGTGATGTTTTGTAAATGGAATCATTTTAAATGCATTGTGGGTACTTGCCATTTAAAGACTACTGGTCGTATGGTGTTTTATAAAATGAAAGCCTTTTGCAAGGCAAATTATGATACTCACCTCAAAATTCATCTTTCTATTTATTTTCTTTCTATATTCTGTATAACAATTTTCATAGGTGGGCACACTCAGGGCCACCCCCATGTCCATGTAGGCTGTGTACTATGCAGCCCCAGGGGGCGTCATTCACAGAGACCAGAGTGTCAACAGCCCTCAAAACTGCATGGAGTCTGGCATTTCAAATATTTACTTTTTATTTCTTTAACCTGACTTCAATAAACGCATTACTCATTAATGTGTTTGTTTTTCTTTTGTTGTCTATGGTAATTAATAGATAGCTCAGCTTTTTTTTAATACTCAGGAATACAAATTGAACAGGCTGTTTGGGCTGTGTGGTATGTCACATTGGCTGGCTCTAAAATCCTGTGGCCTGTCTCAAGAAGGTCTATCACTTGATTTCTTTGTTAAGTCTATTTCTTTTTTTTTGTTTTTTTTTTTTTGAGACGGAGTCTTGCTCTGTTGCCCAGGCTGGAGTGCAGTGGCGCAATCTCGGCTCACTGCAAGCTCTGCCTCCCGGGTTCACGCCATTCTCCTGCCTCAGCCTCTCCGAGTAGCTGGGACTACAGGCGCCCGCCACCACGCCCGGCTAATTTTTTGTATTTTTTTTTTTTTTTAGTAGAGACGGGGTTTCACCGTGGTCTCGATCTCCTGACCTCGTGATCCGCCCGCCTCGGCCTCCCAAAGTGCTGGGATTACAAGCGTGAGCCACCGCGCCCGGCCTGTTAAGTCTATTTCTTGATGTACTTTCCTAGTACATCAGTTTATTTCAACTTCAGTTGCCTCTTCTCTTTTTCCTTCCAGGATTGTTTTTGGATTCTCACTAATCTCAAAGAATCCTTTCAACTTGTTTTCTGGTCCTCATATTGTCATGGAAGCTAAGAAAACTGTAGTGTCTGACTGATATTTATACTTTTCATATAACACTTTCCAAGTAATAAATCAAGCATGAAACTGCTGGAAACTTTTTTTTTTCAGATTTAAAGTTTGCCACACAAATAGTTTTAATCCCTTGATGATACATAAGTGATGGAGTCAACTTAAACACTGTAGTAGAAAACATAATTTTAATAATAAAGTCACTTTGTGTTAGAATGTCTACTCTTTTCTACAAAGAACCCATTGATGATTTTCACAGTAACTCCATAAGGTCAACCTTTTGCTTCTATTTCATAGATAAGGAAACTACGCTTCTTGTACATATGATAAATTGTTCAAAGTCACACTACTAATTAGTGCAGAGCTGGTATTTGAATCCACTCTTTGTAATTCCAAAACTCATTCTTTCTATTACATCTTGATGCTGTATAAATGCTGTCCAATTTTTAATACACATAGCAGTTACTTTCCCACTGTGAATACAAAGTATTCCTTCAGCATATGTTGATCCTGCATTTAAGGAGTAAATTCTAACCAGAACCACCATATCAGGAAATTAATAGAATAGATAAAAGCCCAACCAATTTTAAAAATGTACATAACCTTTTCCTCTCTGAGAAATAGTCCTATTTTGTTTTGTTGTTGTTTGTTTGTGTTTGGTTATTCTTTCTTCCATTTCTTCCCTTGCTGTTATTTTGCAGTATTGGATATTGTAGTCATAATATCATTAAACACTTGCACCACTGATTTTGCTTTCTTTACCTATTTTCTCTTTAGTTGTTATTTGATAGAAATGAACGAGATGTTTTCAGATACCTTCAGCATTTCCAAACTTCTTTATAATTAAGAAGTGATTCCTTCATGGGGGAAGGTATGTGTAGGGGAACATGGTTTAGAAGCTTTGAAAAAGTGTGTGATCACATATAGGGGGAGAAACCTAGAGACACAGGACATCTTTTTTATCCATGATATTTGATGCTGTAGGGTGATTAAGAATGCAGGAGAGACATATAGGATTGATATGGTGTTTTGCCTGCTACAGTAGTCTGGATTTTAGAATTATTGGTTTCTGGACCCATTGTTAACTTGCTTAAACCAGGATAATGTCTGTAAGGAATAAAACGTAGAAGGATACACATTCAACCAAGCTTGAAAATATATATGCCTCGCATATGTAACGTGGGAAACTACCACCTGCTAAAGGGTCTAAAATCTAGTAGATGCATATATGGATTCCTGTTCATGATAATCTTGTTTCACAGAGCCACAGGCTCCAATAGTCATTTATTGATAGGGGTAGAAAATGGAAGCCAAAAATCTACCAGATATTCTTGTTGCTCTCCATTGTCATGTTTGTGTATGTGAAAGAGGCAGGGGGCAGAGTGTTTTCCTTGGTGCTGAGATAAATGATTGAAATGGCAATCGTAAGGTCCCCCCTATATGCCATCCTTCTGTTCTTTACTGCTGCCTTCCTCCTATTTACCTACTTACTGATCTTTTTGAAGTTTTTATTCACTCAAATTCATGAAATAAATGTGTTTTTCAGTAAAGGCTATTTAACTGAGTTGCTCCCTTTTAACTGCTATCTAATTGAATTTTAAGTTTTGATTTTGAAACTAAATCATTGTAAAACTTCAGAAGTTCATATTATAGCAATGACTTGAAAATATAATGTGGAGTTTTGCCAAGGGCCAACTTTATTCTATATTTTAAGATGTTATAACTTACTGTATTGTAAGCTACCATGGAAATATACTGCAAAAATATACATTTTTTAGAATATATATTAGGGAATTAATAGCACATACAAGCACTCAGAAATAAGTGCTCATGGGCCAGGCACAGAGGCTCACGCCTGTAATCCCAGCACTTTGGGAAGCTGAGGCGGGTGGATCCCCTGAGGTCAGGAGTTCAAGACCAGCCTGGCCAACATCATGAAACCCTGTCTCTACTAAAAATACAAAATTTAGCCGGACATGGTGGCATACACGTGTAGTCTCAGCTCCTGGGGAAGCTGAGGCAGGAGAATTGCTTGAACCCTGGAAACGGAGGTTGCAGTGAGCCGAGATTGCACCACTGCACTCCAGCCTGGGTGACAGTGTGAGACTCTGTCTCAATAAATAAATAAATAAATAAATAAATGCTCACAATGACTAGGAACTAAGCACTCTAGAGTCCTAGAAAGATATCTAGGTTAATTGAGAATGCAATTGTGTGTTTTTGGGGGAAACAAGCCTCCCTGGGACTATAAACAGCAATACTTGCCCAGAAGTCCACCTTGTCAGCCTGTTTTGCTTAAAGGCCATGAATAATAGAATCATGGAGCAAGGAGTGAAACATATATATATATATAATTACAGTAAGAAGGAACATTTTATCATGTTACTTTCCTAGTAAGTAAAGACCAGCATCTTTAACAAGGTCTCTTGGCCCTAAGTGGTTTAATTTTTGCCTATGTCAATAGCCTCAACCAACTCAGCCTATATCCCTTTGAGTCTAGCCACAGAAGCCTTCCTCTGGTTAATTAATTAATTAATTATTTTAGAGATGGGGTTTTGCTATGTGGCCCAGTCTAGCCTGAAACTCCTGGGTTCAAGTGGTCTTCCTGCTCACTTCCATTTCCTGAGTGGCTGGGATTATAGGCACTCATTACTGAACGCAGCTCCTCTGGTTTTTTAATTGTCATAATCCTTTGATCTTATGGGCTTTGGTCTTTCCTTTCCTCTTCCTGGTGGCTCTAGCTGTGTGCTTAGTTAATTCCAATGCATCCTTTAGAACTCAGCTCAAAAGTTACTTAGTTGAGGAAGTTTCTCTTCACTTGTCATCAGAGGAAGATTCCTTCCCTATATACATAGTTTCCAAAGTGTCTTGTATAGCTCATAACAATTTGTGTGTTCAACAGTGGAAGTTATACATACATTTTGTTGTTGATTTTTTTTACTGTCTTTTTTTTTGCTACAGTATAAGATAATTAAGGCAGTGATGACTGCTGACTTGGTTCACCAACACTCTCCTCTATGCTTAGTACACTGATAACATGTTATTGGTGCTTGGTACATACTTGTTAATTGATTGAGTGAGCAAATAGATAGATAAATATATGAATGTATAAATAGATTCAAGGCCAGAGCAATGAAGTGAGAATAAGGGCTTAGACTAGGAAAAAGATGGGCCTATAATCCCAGCACTTTGGGAGGCCGAGGTGGGCAGACCACTTGAGGTCAGGAGTTCGAGGCCACTCTGGCCAACATGGTGAAACTCCATCTGTACTAAAAATACAAAAAATAGCTGGGTGTGCTGGTGCATGCCTGTAATCCCAGCTATTTGGGAGGCTGAGGTGAGAGAATTACTTCGACCCAGGAGGCAGAGGTTCCAGTGAGCTAAGATCACACCACTGCACTCTAGCCTGGGCAACAAGAGTGAAACTCCACCTCAAAAATAAATAAATAAATAAATAAATAAATAAATAAATAAAATAAAAGTAGTAGGAAAAAAGGAGCAGAGAAAAAAAAAATGTAAGAGATAGAATAGATATACCAAAAGTGGAAGAGAAGGTGAGAGGTAATTTTGGAAGAAAATGTTTAATACTTGTAAACTGTTTAGAAAAGGATATGATGATGAAGGTGTGGGGCTTGGTGAGAAAGAGAGAAGGGGTCAATTTTAATGTAGCCAAGTACTATTTCTCTGTCAGAGAATTTGGGGACAATTTTCAACATAATGATACTGACACTATATTCATCACTGTTCTTTGTAGGGCCCTTAGGAGATAAATCCCTTTTATCCTCACCCTAAATATTCCAAGAGACTAAGAATACCTAAAGTATTATGGTTTTGGGAAAGAAGAATCAACATCATGATTAGTGGAAAAGAAACTAAGAAGTGAAAACATAAAATCTTCTTAAATATTATTTTTTAAGTTTTGGATTTGGGATAAGATTTGGGTAATGGTTTCACCTCTGGGGACACATCCATGTTTTTTTCTGGGTTCCTGAAGATTGTACGTTTTGGGAGCCTTCTTTAAGAATGCTAATACAAAATTAGATACAGGACTTTGTGAAAAGTCAATGAAAATAAGGCTCCTGAAGTTTAATTAACTACAATAAAATTTTGACCATGCTCAGGCATGTTCCACTGGCTGCGAAAATTTTGAAAAGCACATTAACTTCTTTAAACTTCAGTTTCCTCTTACATAAAATGGGACAAACTATAAATTCCAGTGAAAGATTGGTCTGATTTTGTAAGTATATATTCTATTGGGAAATTTTTTTTGTAATCTAGAAGTGCTATAAAATTAGTCATAGCTGCAATTACAATGTTTACTAATTCATTTATCTTTATGGCTACACTTATTACATCACATTCTTTAAGTGGAAGAAACAGGTTATTTCCTTTTTAGTGTAATATTTATCCTGAAGAACTAAGACTTGCTGACCTATAATTTAATGCTGTGTTCATTGACCCTCATTTATTTGTGATGGTCATGCTCATTAAGCATTGAGCATTTTTTACGTATATGCTGAGTCCAATGTAGACTTTGGCCAACTGACTGGCTAGGGCTAAAACACCCAATCCTTTTCGGTGTTGCTTAAACTTTTCTCTTGATTCGAATTCTTCCTTGTCAGTCAAATGATAAATTTTGTCTTCAGAGAAAGGAATTATTTGATAACTCCTTTTCTCTTACTGCTGCTGGTTCTTGTCAGTCTGTCAGAAAGGAAAAGTAAAAAGTTGCATTGAAGCTTATAGAAATTTCATTTATATTTTTCTATACCATCTTTACCTTGATAGTTGTCTCATACTTCTGTACTTCCTAGTACATTGCCTAAGGGCTGAAATTCTTACAAACAAATTATTATATTTTTACTTCTTTCTTAGATGCTAGATTTCCTGCACAGAATGTAATTAGATAAGCTCTTTCCTGTGAGCACAACTATAAGGAGAGACACACAAGATTAAGCACAGTTTGCATAATACAAGCTTCTTACCCGCTTGGGACATTGGAGAGAAGCTCCATGCTCTTAGTCCTATTCTTAGCCCAACTGTGAGTGTGTGCATGTGTAGGGGACAGGGATTGTAAAGAGGGAGAACAAAGTCAAAGACAGGGGAGGGAAACACATGTCCTTACCATGTGTCTGTTATTTCACCACCTTCTCTAACTAGCTATCTTTCGGGTATTAGCTCAATTTTAGTCTCAACAAAGGACATCTGTCTCTGAGATCACCAAGATCAGTCTGGTAGCAGTATCAGGGGAAAAAAAGAGTGAGAGAAGATAACAGAAAACACTGTGTGGAGGCAAGGTGACCTTTGGTTAGTTGTCTGTCTTCTCAGAGCCCAATTTTTCTCATGTATAAAATGGGAATAATCATAATTACCCAATGGATTGTTATGAATATGAAATGTGATAATATGTTTAAAATGCCAGAAACTTCCTAGGTGCTCAGTAAATATCTGTCTCTCACACAAAAGATTTTTGGATGGAATATGTGCAGATCGAGGACTTGGTGCCAACCTGAGCCATAAGATGTCCTTAGTAAGGATTCCTGAATAAATACCTAGGTAGAGGGACTACTGCCTAGGGTTTAATGCTTTACCTCTGTGAAATTAAGCATAGAAAAATAAGTTCAGAGAAAAAGAAAGTGTCATGCTGTGATAAAAGAATTTAAAGATTTACATTTTTTAAAAAATATTATTTCCTTTGAAGTCCTCAGATACGCTTTTAAAAAAAGTTATCGGCTTTGGGAGGCTGAGGTGGTTGGATCACGAGGTCAGGAGATCGAGACCATCCTGGCCAACATGGTGAAACCTGGTCTCTACTAAAGATGCAAAAATTAGCTGGGTGTGGTGGGGTGTGCCTGTAATCCCAGCTACTCAGGAGACTGAGACAGGAGAATCGCTTGAGCCCGGGACGTGGAGGTTGCAGTGAGCCAAGATCGCTCCACTGCACTCCATCCTGGGCAACAGAACGAGACTCCGTCTAAAAAAAAAAAAAAAATATCTCGGATATGTGATCTGAAGAAGTTGGTTATGAGCAGGCTCTGAGCACTCTGTGAGATGCCACTATTTAATGTTACATTTTAGAGCAGGTGCACAAAGTGTTCAATAAAGCATGCAATCTTCTAGAAGCACTGAAACCGCAACAGAATTAGGATTCTATATAGTAATATTTTTATATCAACAAAGGATAATATAAAATAGTAGTCCATTGATGCCAGTGAATAATGAACACTGAGATATGTTTTACATTTATTTATTTATGTATTTATTTATTTATTTAGAGATGGAGTCTCGCTCTGTAGCCCAGGCTGGAGTGCAGTGGTGTGATCTTGGCTCACTGCAACCTCCACCTCCCAGGTTCAAGCAATTCTCCAGCCTCAGCCTCCTGAGTAGCTAGGATTACAGGCATGCCCCACCACACCCAGCTAGTTTTTGTATTTTTAGTAGAGATGGGGTTTCACCATGTTGGTCAGGATGGTCTCTAACTCCCAACCTCATTATCTCCTCGCATCGGCCTCCTAAAATGCTGGGATTACAGGCATGAGCCACTGCACCCAGCCCACCATTATTTTAATGAAAGGCTCAGAGAACTAAAAGATCTGACACAACTAAGATTCAAACCCTGGTCTGGCCCATTCCATAACTACTACACTGAACTGTTTTAGATTTTTAAAAAATACTAAAAGT